>NC_086017.1:173228863-173531893 GCF_029281585.2 Gorilla gorilla gorilla
TAGAATGTACCACAAAGCTCTCCAGGCAAACTGCCAGATGTAACAAACAGCAATTGAAGGAATTTCTAAATTTTAAGAAATTTGGAAGATTCGGTGACCTTCTTTTCTTCTTTTGCTTTACAGTCTCAGGTGATTCTGGACATTTTACTTCCTTCTTACTGCAGCCCTTCTTTACCTAAGAGTAGAGTCTTTTGACTCTTTTTTTCATTCTCCTAATAATTACATTCTTTTTGCTTTACTTAGAAATGGAGAAAAAAGTTATTTCATCGTAATGTTGATACAAAGTGAAATATTTATTATTAACCTATTTTTTAAAAATATTGATATAATGAAGGAATTAACATTTATTAGAAGAAATAAAATAGATGAACAATTTCTTCAAGTTTTATCTTGATCTCAGTATCTTGAAGCTCTTCAAGTTTCATATCAATGTCGTTCTTATGCTCTCAAAAGGAATATATTCTGCTTACCATTATTGCCTTAAATAATATGTACAAGTACATGAAGTACTAGCACCACATTCCACAATGTAATAAATTTAATTTATCAAATAAAAAATGAAGAAAAAGTCATACTACAGGTGCTTCCTCATTTTGAGGACCAAAGTTAAATAAAGAGGCCATTGTATATTAAAATATAAAAATATTTTCACTAGTTTACATCAACGAAAAACTGTTGTAACATGCATTTCTCTCCCACTGCACATATTCAAGTAATGAGAAATTTCTGAGATGGCTAACCTATGATTTTTAAATTGTCACCACTGTAACTTGATGATTTAGATTTCCCAGTTTTATGAAAAATGTGTATTGAATAGGCTTTACTTCTATTTCTTTTATTTTATCTCCTTTCAGATCCATTTGGTCACCTTCCCGGTGAGGAGCTCTGTCTTTGGTCTGTTGCTAGTCCTTCCGGAGGCAGTGGTCACTACCATCTAGAATATCTTGGTCATGATGAGTTTGCAGGCTTACTCAAGTTCTATTTTTTCACATCAATTTCTACCATCCTGAAATATCCATAATCTTAGGTTTGTCCTCATGATTTATTTTATTTGGAAATTCAGCATTTCACACAGTGGACTTATTTGCAATGAAATAAGTGGTTAACATTAGTCTGTTTCTCATAATTATAAACCACCTAAGTGCAGGACTGATATCTGTTCTGGCTTACCATAAAATCTCTTGGAACCTAAAAAATGCAGTGTGCCATGCTTGACATTCAATAAATAATTTTTACATAAAAATATGGGAAGGAAACCATATTTGGGATGTTAGAATTAGGTTCAGAGAAATGTGTATAGTTTTCATAGGAAGTAAACAAAAAGATAGACTTTGGAATGGAATAGGAGAGTACACTATGTTTTCATGTAACATCAGATGCCAGTTGAGCTGTTAACGGCAGGAGGTGAGGTGCGATTTCTGATTTTAAGCAGGGCCAGGGCAACAAAAAGAAATTGAAAAAGTCAGGATACTTGGGGGATAATTCAAGAATAGGACTTGATGATAAGCTGTGGGAGGCTATATGTACTTAGGGAAAGAATGGTGCTTTTGGTTAAAGTAGGGAATGCAGAAGGAAGAGCTGATTTGGAGAAACAATCATTTGTTCAGTTTTTAATGTTCAGTTTGTGATGTTGCTGGGATACCCCGCTGGTTGACAATTTAGGCCTATTGAAGAGGTGGTGGGTTTGGATGTCATTGAATCAGAATCAATTTTGCTGCTGACTGCTTGAATTACAGGAAACCAACTTGGGCCTGTAGTTCTTATGTGTTAAATAAGGATCCTGTTTAAGGGCTAGACGATTACTACGTTTTCTGTTTTCAAGTTTGCTTTTCCACTCCTCTAGAATTTGTAAAAATTCCGGAAGAGCATAAAATATACTTAAAAATTATTTTATTTTTATGATAGGATAAAAATATAAGAACATAGTATTTATTATATTAACCATTTTTAAGAGTACAATTCAGTGGAATTATGAACCTTCATAACGTTGTATAGCCATCATCACTATCCATTTCTGGAATGTTTTTTTCATGATTCCAAACAGAAACTCTCTACACATTAAACAATAACTCTCTCTTTCCCCCTTTTTCTAGTTCTTGTAACCTACATCATACTTTCTGCCTGGCTGAATGAGGTACATAGAATAAGCAAGTTCATAGAAAATGTACTTTTTAAATTTGCATTTAGAAACTTATGAATGTCTGCATGATATTGTTCTCATGTACAATATACAATTACATACAAATATAGTATCAGGAATATTAGAATATATTATCGTTGAAGGGGTTATTAGAATATATTATCATAGAAGTTGTATAGAAGGCTTTTAATAGGGCTTTTAAATCTAACAATTATAATTCAGTTCTAAGAACACTGTCATCTCTAACAATAATATATAAAGGCTATATATGTATATAAAGGATATTATATACAATTATAATAATAATATAATTGCATATATATTATATCCAATAATTATATGTATAATTGTACAGTCTTTAAATATGTGTATGCAATGGAATACATATTTACAAAAATGAATTGTTTTTTGAGTCTAGATGTCATAGTTTATCAGAAAAATGTCTTTGAGAGAGTACCTTTAGAATTTCAAGGATTCCAATCAAGGCCTAGAAAAATAAAGTATTGCAGTAGGATCAAAATGAATGCTTGATAAAAGTTCTTCTACAAAAAAGTACAATTTTTCAGTGGTCTGACTTTTGCCTTTCTCAGGCAGTGAATAAATATAGCATACAAAAAGCATAACTTTGGTGGTTTATAGCTTCAGCATTAAAAATATCTAACATGAGCCCATAGCTCATGCTTTATATTCAGAAAATGAAAATGCCTTTGACATTGTCTAATATTAATTATTCTAACTAGGTTTGTGAATTCTTGTTAAGATTCATTCAGATAATATTTAAGATCTACTAATTACAGATGTAATATTCTCTATACATGCTCTGAAATTAATTTAATCTGGCAGTATTTCACCTAAACATTTAGACAAGCTAATCCTAAAATATACCTACTTTTCAGATTTAATTTTATATGTGGGTCATATATCACTGATATTCACCACTTTTATATCCTTTTCTCCCTAAATGCTCAAGAGCAGTTTCTATGTGTGGTATTATAAGCATGTGTGTGAGTGTGTTGGGGTGTGGTGGTGGGACAATGGAAAAACAGGTAGTTGTGCTTTCAAATAACTTACAGTTTAATGTCAAACTAGTAATATTCATAATATATTTAAGGGAGTCCAGGAAATGGTACGATAATATAAAAAAGAATAAGGTAGATCGAATTGCTGTAGTTTGTGAGCTAAAGTCATAAGATACATTTACATTATTTTATTTTTCTGAATATTACCTTTGGGAGAAAATTATCTGTTTTCCTCTCTACCATATATTTCTTATTTCTTCTGTCAGAAAATGGATTAGTATTTATGTATTCATTTATTTACTCGTCAAATATATAATGAGCTTCCCTGTAGGTCCTGGGGATACAGTGGTGAACAAGATGCCTAAGTTTTTGCCTGCCAGAAGATTATATTGTAAAGAGAGAGAGAAAGAGATATGAAATAGCATTAACTGCTTTGTAGTGAATTAAAATACAGGGATGTAGTGGTATATGAATAGTTGGGTGGGTTGTCAAGCCAGGCTTCTTTATGGAGGTGACCTGCAAGCTGAGATCTGTGTATTTGAGAGTCGCCAGCCTTGTGATGATCAAAGAGAAGGGCATTCCAGGCACATAGGCCAGTCGGTGCATGAAGCCCTGAATTAGGACAGAGATTTGGCAGAGAGCAGAAATGGGATAAATACAGCTGAGAACAGTGAGTCAATGAGGAAAGCAGTATAAGTTGAGGTTACAGAGGTAGACAGGGGTCACACAACTTATGGTAAAAACTTCCGTCATTAGTTGGGCATTAAAGACCCTCCATAATCGGTCACAATCTACTTATCTCACTAAACTTCCACTATACTCTATTATTTTGCTCATAGTATTCTACACAAACCTGTGGCTTTTTCATCTCTGTCATTTTATAGCAGAATTCTGCCCACTTAGAATGTATTTCCCATTTTTCTACGTATCCACGTACCAGTAATTCTTCAAAGTCTGTTTCTTTATAAACCACAGTATAAAACTGATAATATTTTTAATGTAAAATCCTGTGGAAAATATTTTAGAACAATTAATTTATATCTGGTATTTTGATATACTGTCTAGGTTGATGCAATTACATATATATATATTTTTTCTTTTTTGTGTTGTTCTTTTCTCATGAAAAATGAAATATATGCTCCTAGTAAGACTGTTTGAAATCAAATATACAAAAGAACACAAGGAAATGAAAATCAAATTGTTTTATTACTACCATCCAGAGATATCACTGTCAACATTTTAATCAGAAAACCACTCACTATTTCTAATTTAAAGATATTTTAAACATTTTATTAATCCATCCATATTTAAGAATAAACAACCTGCTATTTTTAACTTAAAAATATTAGATTTAATGTCATAAATTTTTTATTTTAGATAAGTTATCATTTCATTTTTTGTATAAAAAGTATTTTAATCAACCCTAGAATTATATGTTTGATTGTTTTCTGATTATTCACAGACTAGCAACATTTCAATGAAAAAAATTTTTTGGCTAAGTCTTTGTTCAATTATACGCTTATGTTTTCAAGATAAATTTTTATGAATGGAATGACTGGCTCAAATGTTATGCAAAATTTCAAAGTTTATGATACTTATTAATAAATTGGCTATTCTGAATTCAACAACAGTCTTATAATTCTTTTATTGTTACGTAAGATTGTACACATTAGTAACTTATACTCTTTACTGGTGAAGACTGCACCTTTAATTTAAGTTCTTCATATAATTTAACAGATTGCTTTTTCTTTTAAAGCAGTGAACATATTAAGCCATAATTTTACTGGACGATAAGCAATGAAAATAATCTTTGCATATCTATGGGCTTCATTCTGTGCTGATTTCTCTCATACCCAGTTCTTCATAGAGGTGATCTTGACATTACACACTGGCTTAGTGCTGGCACTAGATTTGCTGGCAATAATAAAGGCTATGTTCTGAATTCAAGGCATCCTGTCCTAATAGGAAATTAATCAAACCACATGTTTATATTGTCAGTAATGCTGAATTATTTAATGAGTCATAAGAACAATGTTTATCTTTTGAAATTATGCAAAATTAAAAATATGTCCACAGAATAATACTTTGTTTTATTTTTTATGGCTGTAAACACTGCCTAGCTCTTCGCTCATTCTTAAATTCATTATAAAATTAAAATGAATGAATAAAAAAGTTTATAAACAACCTCCCTTGATCCCATTTAGCAGTAGCCTATAAATGTAGCCAATATCTTCATACAGTTGCATCTTCAAATTTAAAATTTCAATACACATTTGACCACTTAAATCTCATTAGATAGTACTTGAATAAGAACCATTGCCTTAGAGATGCTAGAAATATTTCTGTCATCTATTTTCACAATGTTCACTTAATAAATAGTGAGTATTAAAATACCAATGTTATTTTATAAAAAATCTTCACATAAACAACATCAGCAGAATTAAGCTAAAAATCAAGTATTTAGAAAAGGAAAGACTTTTCTTTGCCCTGCTGAGAAGGGCACTTTAGTTGATGATGGTGCTACCCCTACTGTTCTTAAGTAAATGTCCACTCCAGGGGTCAAACAAATATAGAATAATATATGAAAACAATCATACCAATGTGCTAATTTACAAGTGATTTGGAATGTCTGAGAGATTACCTACTGTTCTCTATAACTTTTTGTGGCATGAGACAATGTTCTCAAAACTTGAAACAGGTTTGCAAGAGAAAAATTGCCTTTTTACTTCTTACATATTAATACTTTCAATTTAAGATTTGCTTTAGAATTAGAAAAAAATAATAGCAGGAAGAAAGTTTAAATAAATTTTATGTGAAATGTCAAATTTCTGATATTCTATATTTCAAATAAAGTACAAACGATTATAAAATAATTCTAAAACACTACAGAATATTACTTATTTGTGACAAAATACAGCAATGCAAAAAAGCTCATTAGCATGTAAATTTTGACCATTTTAGTATTATTATATAACAGTGTACAATGCAGTGTACAGCCTATGGCATGGCGGATTTGGATTGAATTATTGTCAATAAGATTTAGGCACACTGGGGAAAATGAGTGTTATACAACATACAAATGTCTGCAGTCTTTCTCTATGCTATTAATTTCTTTAAAAATTTTGGCATATTATTCTTTCTTAAACCCGTTTTTAAGCATTTTTACTGCCAAAAGCACTAAATATGACTGTTTAAGGTATCTGCAGATTCAATTAACAATCTCATTTGGCATTTTACAGTCATGACAAATAAATTATTTGGCTAAAAATTCAGAGAATTTGAACTAGCCACAGACATGTTGCCAAATACCTATGGCATACTATCACTGTTACATCACAAACCAACCATATATAAAAACACACTAAGAGAACATTTTTAGAAGAGAGAAAAAAATACAAATATTTAGCTGACTTTCTTTTTCACTCACTCAGATACTTGGCATTGGGCCCAAAGCAAAACAGATCATTTTTCCTTTATAAAAACACTTCTTATGACTTCCAAATTTCTGTTGAAAAAGTTACTAATATTTAAATCACTCATATTTATAACCATGAAGTTATGCTTTAATTATCCATTTCCTTCACTCTGTCATCAAATCTGTCACCAAGTTTTGTCTATTTAACTTCTGTACTATTTTGTCATTATTTTTTCCATTCCCATTGCCAGAACTCCTACTGCATATCCCCTGAACTATTTCAATGTGTCAGGGTGGAGATTTAGCTACTCATCTGGAATACAGTAAAATACATCGTAGATAAAAGAAACAGACTGAGTTGCACGAAGCATTAATATAGCTAAAATGTGAGTTATATAAAAGTTTGTCAGTAATAGTTTTTTTTCTTAAATAATAATTTACTAGGCAGAAAGTAAACTCACAGAATGACTTCATGGGCTGCTGTGTCATTTTCCAACATCTATGTCCCTAAACATAGAGAGATGCAAGCCCTATAAATAGAGAATTTCTGAATAATTACTCCTCCTTTTGCTCAGTTCAGTGTACCTTGGTAACTCCAGAGGTATAGTAAGTTCTCTGGAACAGAGTTTAGGAAGAAATATTAGGGAAGTCTACAGAACTTATTACCAGATGCATGAAGTTCTAAAATATAGATCTGGTAAGGACAGAAGAGACAAAAGTTACATCCAGATTTTTTTTTTTCACAATTCCATTAGTGACTTTAGAAACTAATGAAAAGCAAATATAAAATTGTTGTGTTCTTATCTTGAGAAAGTAGTTCCTGGTCAGTGAAAAAGGATCATTTTCACAGGTGGCCACTCAGATTCTGCGACCCAATTCTACCATACGTGTTCTAATTCCATATAGAGAGGGTACAAAAGGGAAATCAAAGACTTTCATTAATTGTGATAAGTGGGTAAATGGAGAGAATGAAGTATAATAACTACATTACTGAAAAAAACAGATAATGTGTGGCAAAGTTTTAGTTTGAGAGAACATGTATGTTAGTTTTGGAGACCCTACAGCAAGATGGAGTGATTATAGGGAAATCATAATAAGGATATATATTGCAGTAGTTGGGTTGGAGGACTTGAGCAGCCTCTGTAAAGCAGTGAAGCTGTGGTAATGATGACACATTCGGAACTATTCATGTGTTGGTATTTTGAAGTGTGTGGCAGAGAAAGCAGGAGCCAATGAATGAAGTCTCTACATTTCACAATTGAAAACAAGAAAAACAAAAATATGGAAATCTCATCAGTCTCCTAAAAGGGTAAACTATGAGTCAGGGATAAAATGAAAGCATTTGTTCCTAGCGGGCTTAATGTCTTGGTAGATTTTCAGGTTTAAAGCTTGAAAATTAAAAGCTGAGTTTGAGAATTAATAATCCCAAAGCTTGAGGCGGTATGAGGAAAATTAAGTTTACTCAGGATTCAATATTTAAGACTTAAATTTGCTACATATTACTTAATAAGAACAGGTGCTACATCTATTTTGGACCATAAATAAAAATTCATTGAATGGACATCAGGTCTAAATTCACTAAATATATTCTATATCATTGCATAAATTGTCTTCATGTTTACAGCATAAAGGAATTTGTTCGAATGTTTGAATAACAATGTTATTAACTTATTTTATGGGAAATTAGCACTAGAACAAGTTTTTCATATGAATAGTGAAGGAAATCTTGGTATTGAAGTAAATTATAGCTCAATTTTATAGATTAAGAAACAATGAAACAAACATGTTTCTGTGTATATGAGCATGTGTATGAGCATGTGTGTGTGTCTTATCTCTTGAATGTTTGAATGCACATAAGATTTGTCATCTGCTCCATGGTGAATCACACTCTGGAGAATAGGGAATTGAAATTGAAATAGAGTAGAATCTACTAATTACTTTCATTATGGTCATATTAGTTTTCTATTGGTACTATAAAAAATAACCACAAATATCATGTTTCAAGACAACATAAACTTACTATTTCATAGTGATGTTGGCCAGGAGGAGACTGGAATGGTTCTTACCGGAAACAATAAAGATAGCAGAGCTGCTCTTTTTTTAATTGCTTTTTTTATTATTATTATTTTTGTTTTCTGGACTTTCTAAAGGAGATTCCATTTCCTGCTCATTGAAGCTGTTGGCAGAACCCAGATTTTTGTGTTTGTAACACTGAGGACCCCACCTTCTTGCAGCCGTTAGCTGAGGGCTATTTCCCACTTTTAGAGGGTGCCATATGCTTTGACACATGGCCTCCTTCCTCCCTCTTTAAATAAAGCAAATGTGAACTAAATCCCTCCCACGCTTTACATCTCTCCTGCCTCTATTTCCTAACTTGAATCTCTCTGACCTCCCCATTTGCCTTCTTCTCCCACTTATAAGACTTTTTGTGATTAGATTGAGCCCACCCAGTTAATTCAGGATAAACTTCTCATTTTAAGGCCTGTAACCATAATCACATCTGTACAATTCTTTTGCCCAATAAGGTAACATATTACAGGTTCGGAAGATTGGACGTAGACATCTTTAGGAAGTTATTATAATGCCTATCACAGTGGTCAAAATAAAATTTTTTTGATAATCTCATAGAGAGGAAGAAAAACTCTAATAGAGAATTTAGGGTAAATTGTTAACTAATTGGACCTTGGAGTAAGGCACTTGATGCACAGTAAGTCAGATAAAGGCATTTAGGACAATGAATAAGCTTAAACAGAGATTCAGCACCGGAGAATCTGAAAAACAGTTTAGAAATAGTAGCACCTGGTGTAGTTAAAGACAAAGATCTAGTGAGAGAAGATACTGGAAATTGAGATACAATTGATCCTCAATATTTGCAGATTCCCTGTCTGAGAACTTTCTTACTTGCTAAAAATGTATTTGAAACCCCAAAATCAATACTCATAGTGTTTTCCTGATTACTTGCAGACATGCACAAAGCAGCAAAGAATTTGAGTTGAGGGATGCATGCTTTCCCAGCTTAGGGAGAATAAGACTGTGTTCTGTCTTGTTGCTTCAGCTCTCATATATTCATATATGTTGAGAATACTCAACATATGTCTTTTTGGTGGCCTATTCAGTACCACATTTTTCACATTTTTGTGCTTTTTGTTGGTGATTTTACAGTTTAAAATAACCCTAAGCATAGTGTTAAAGTGCTATCTAAGGTTCTTAAGAGCAAGAAGTCTGTGCTGTTCCTTATGGAGGAAATAAATGTATTATAGAAGCATTATTCAGGGATGAGTTATAGTCCTATTGATCATGAGTTCAATGCTAATGAATTAACATTATGGTACATCCAGGAAAAAAACAAACATTATCTAGTCTATACAGATACCATCCCAAAAAAGTGTTAAATAACACCTGTAGTGTATGATAAAGCTATGGAAAGATGGAAACATGGCTAAAATTGTCACGAGATGAAAATTAATGGATAGCATTGTTATAAGGATGAAAGCCAAATAAATTTTGGTCATGTTATCTAGGGTCAGGAAAATGTTAAAAACAGCTCAGCTAAAATGTTAAAAGCCTGCTAAGTTTAAAATGTTAAACTCAGCTCTGGAAAATATTTATGTGGAAGAGTAGGTTTCCAAAGTTGAGGAATGTAGCTTGTTTTACAAGGACATTGGTGAACACATTTATATTAGGCAAATGGCCTCCAAAGTCTCTGACTTTGGACTTTGGAATCTCTCAGAGACCAATTTATTACTTTTAAAAATATATTTTAATGTGTCTTCAAATGGAAATACACCAAAAAAGGACTATGATTACAATGTTGTGACCAGAAACGTGCAGGAATGTAACCTGTATTTCTTCTAGGAGCAATGATTGTATATTGACTAATTTAGTATTTGCAGCAACTTTGTAGAACATAATCATTGCAAATAGTAAGAACCAACTGCAGATGATTTCAGCCACCACTGTGAAGAGTTATGAGATTATTCTGCATGAAGTGAAAAACCATTAAATGCTTTTAGAGAGAAGAATTATTCTGATCAAATATGGATTTTATAAAAATTATTGAAAACCATTTGAAAATTGTACACTGTCAGGGTAAAAATCAAGATTTGTGGAAACTGTTAAGAAGCACATCAATTTTCATGGCAATCGATTATAAAGGTTTGAATCAAAGGAATAGGAATGAAAAAGTTTGGATCATTTGTAAAGAATAGTTTGGAAGTAGATTAAACAAAATTGGTCCATTGATTAGCCATGAAGGTGAGGGAGGTGTTGTAGACGATGGTTTACGACATGTTTCCCTCATTAAAGAGATAGTGAGATATAGAATTTCTATGGTATTGTCAAGGATAAAGCTGAGTCAAATTCTTCTCACAAACCAGCAACTTTATAGATCTTAATCATAATGTAGTGAAAAATTGCTCATTGTGCTAATTTTAATAAAGACTCTCTTTAGTTATCTGATTAAATTTAGCAAAAGGTAGTAAAGGAGAGTGGTTGCTCATGTGTAACATGGAGCCAGCATTGCTGGGTTCGCATCCTTTTCCTGCTACCTACTAGCTGTGTGGTAAATCAATTTCATTATCATGAGAATCGTAGGCTGTTTTGTGAAGAATTAATAAGTTAATACATAAAGCCAGTTAGGTAGTGTCTGGCTCTGGCAAGCACTTAATAAATGTTAGTTGTATCATTTTAGTGGAAATTTATTTTCACTGATGTCAGGAAGCTATATTACACTTTGAACATGGAGGAGTGAAAGTCAAACTCTTCTGCTGATGGAGACACTACTTTTTCTTTGTGATTTAAAAAAATGTTACATGTTTACTTAATGATGAAAATATATTTTATGGATTAGCTTCACACTTCAAGATGCAAATATGGTGAAGATGAAGGGAAAATGGAAAACATTTATGTTTAATTCATTTTTATTGTAACATGAGTCTTTTGAAAATGTTTTTTCTTAGAAGTTTCTTTTTACCTTATAGTGCTTAAAACCATCTCTGATTGATTGCTTTCTATAAGGATACGTTTAGACCTTATAGAGTATTTTTAAGTATTATATTATATATAGTATATATTACTATACTATATAAAGTACATGATATAACATATATATATTTGTATTTAATTTTTTCAAACAATTCTTTGAATTCCCTCTGCCTTATTTCTTAGGATAGTCAATAACTCCCCTATGAAGTCATTCCCTCTCTTCTAAATTGGTCAGTAATAATAAAGTTTTCCACAGTTCAAGTAAAATCAGTCAGACATCTGTGCCTAAGTAAATTACGAATAGACTATACTCTTTACTTCTACGAGATCAACTTTGTAGTTTCCTCATGTGAATGAGAACATGCAGTATCTGTCTTTCCGTGACTGACTTATTTCACTTAACAATGTCCTCCAAGTTAATTCATGTTGCCATGAATGACAGTATTTTGTTATTTTTTATAACTTTCTTATGGCTGAATAGTACTTTGTTTCGTGTGTGTGTATATATATATATATATATTACATTTTCTTTATCCTTTCATCTGTCGATGGACACTTAGGTTGATTTCCATATCTTGTCTATTGTGAATGGTACTGCAATAAACATGGGTGTGCAGATGTCTCTTTATTATACTAATTCTATTTTCTTTGGTTATATATACTCAGTAGTGGGATTCCTGGATCTTGTGATAGTTCTATTTTTACTTTTTTGAGGAACCTGTATGCATTTACTGCCAACTAATTTTCATCAGAAGTGCCTAGAACATTCACTGGGGAAAGGACATTCTCTTTAATAAATGGTGATGGAAAAACTAGATATCCATATGCAGAAGTATGAAACTAGATCTCTGTCGCTCAATGTACACAAAAAAATGACTCAATATGAATTCAAGACTAAAATATAAGACCTGAAACTGAATCTACAAGAAATAATTTTTAATTGAAACTGATACCTTCTTTTTAAAAAATCATAGAATCTTTAAATTTTATTTTTTTCTTTAGAACTAAAAACCCTATTAATGTCTTAAATAAAAGACTTCCTTGGCTCTAGTATGAGGGTTGCTACACATGGCACATAGTTGCTTCCTTTAAATTACTCCGTGTTTGGGAAAGTTATGAAGAACTCTGTAAGGTTTGTTTATCCTTGTCAAGAACTAATTATTTTAGAAACCAAATATAGATTACATAGAGAAATGTTATAAAATCATCTTGGGAACATCTTGAGGATTTGAGAAATCATTCTTCACCCTTATCAGGAAGAATTAGAACATAACACAAGGTAAATATTAAAGTTTCAGGTTGGGAACCAATAAATACCAGAGTATAGCTATTCTGTTCCAACCCTATTTACAATCAAGCATAATATACTAAATGAGTGCACAGGTTTATAAGTACACAAAAGATGATTAGAAGTAAACTGAATCCATCCAAGATGAGGCTGCACAACATGAGAACCAGATTGAGCTATAGGAACTGAGGCTGGCAGCAAGGAAGTAGAAAAATCACTTCACAAATCTATTGTCTTTACCAAGGCCAGAGGGATCATTATGGAACAAAACTCAGTCTCATGTTCCTCCCTGAAACCATCCAAACGTTCTCCATTGTTTTTAATAAAATGCAAAGTTTCTAACATGTTCCATATGCTACTTTGTCCTGCATCTCTGTCTTCTCACCACAAACCCACATGATGTTTACTTTTCCTTTGTTCTTCACACTGAGCTTGCTTCTGTTTAGGGGCTTGGCATTTGCTAATTCCTGTACATGGCATGTAAACTTCAGAACTACTCCCCCTCAAAAAAAATATATTTAAAGGTTTACAAAGACAGTACAATCTATGGCAAATAATAGATATATGAGACTGAGCAAAGAAATATTAACAAATGAAAGACTGAGGGACTCATATGTCTGACACAGGAGAAACTAGCATAACTATCAATGACTTGTGAATAGATTATAAGTAAAATATAATGGGAAAGGAAAATAATGTTTTATAACAAGTAATGTCTATTAAAATAATTCAAAATAGTATCATTTTTTGGCATGGGAATATCATCTATAAGACAGTAGAAAAGCTGTTTATGCCTTAACCATAGTTAATATTGAGCAAACAAGTTTAAGTATTTAAAGTATTTTTAAAAAAGTTATTCTAGTACTCTAATGAATTACTTCCAAATTTGTGCAAAAAATTACAACTACTTTATTTTAACACAATTTTTAGGGTAACGGATTTCTATAGAAATCAGCTGGGTGATTCTTCTGCTCTGTATGGATTTTACTGAGGCCACTTTTTAGGAGTTAGCTAGTGAATGGTTGGTCTGAAGGGTCCCAGATAATTTCACTGAAAAGTCTAGTTCCTTGGTAGAGACAATTGGAAGTCTTGGTGCAACATTAACTATCTACCATAGTGCCTACGTGTGTTCTCTCTATCATAATATTCTTAGTAGAGTAAGATTTCTTACGTGGCTGCTTATGACTCCCAGAGACAGGAAGTGGAGCCTGCTAGTTTTTAAAAGCCCAATAACTAAAATAACATCATTTCCATGTATTCTATTGGGCAGTGCAGGCCTCCTGTCCAGATTCAAAAGGAGAGGAACAAAGATCCCAATTCCCTTTGAAAAGAGAGTTAATGAATTAGTAGCCTTCTTTAATTTGCCCAAGGAGTTTATGTATTCCTGCTGTATTAGCAAGGCAATGCATAGTATAAAGAAAGTGCAGATAGATTTCTAGATTAAAAAGCAATGATATGTGTATATCTCTGGAGGTATACCAAATGATTTATGAAGAAACAAGGGATAATTTTAGAATTTTTATTTTTGCATTAAAAAATTATACATTGATCTCACTAATTTTATGTTTTCCTCTCCAGATGAATTTTGTTTGTGTATATCATGATGATTTCTATTTTAACTTTCATATATATGTTTTACTAAATAATAACATAATTTTGAAATACTTAAATCTTTTTAACCAGTATATTGTGCGTATTTTCTGCAATCTATTTATTTGCTTGATATGTTACTGAGGCTTTTGTGTGTTGACATATATATCACCATAGTTCATTCATTTTAACCATAATGTAGTATTCTGTGATTTAAATATAATTCTACTGTTGATGAACATTTTAAACATTTTTTATTTTAAAACATTTTTGATTTTTCACGATTGTACGTTGTTACTAACAACATCATTATAAAGTCTTTTCCCACCTCTCTGTAAGAGGTTTTTCAATGTAATTTCATCAGGAACTGGAATATAGGTCATAGAGCATAAAGTAACTTCTGCTTTACTGTATAATGTTTCCATTACCTCCAAAATGGTTTTGTCAATGCACTCTCAGCAGTATATGAGGGCTGCAGTTCTTCATTTCTTCAGAAACATTAGGAATTGTCTCAATGTTAAATTGTTGTCAATGACATAGGTGTGAAAAGTCATCTTATTGAGGTTTAAATTTCTATTTTTCTGTATAAATACATTTATGAAAATATTTATCTTTATAAATTGTTTGTATTACATAATAAATATAAATATAATTCATGTTTTTAAAAGTGTACTACTGAGGGAGGCTATGTGGTTATTTGCCCATTTGGGTTTTTTAAAATTCTATGAACGGATATCCTATTGATATCCATTGTCCATTTTTCTGTTGTTTTATTGTTGTTATTGTCATTTTGATGTATTATTATACAATTTTTCATTCTAAACAAATATTTTTCATAGTCTTTGTGTAGTTATATGTGTTGCAAAATTACCTAGTAGTCTGTAGTTTGTATTGTCATGACGTCTTTTATTTGTGTGTATGTGTCCACGCACAAAATTACTTAATGGCAATACAGTTGAATTTATCCATCTTGATGACTAATGCTTTCTAAAACTTGTTTAACAAATCCATTCTACTACAAATTCATTAAGGTATTTTATACATAGTTCTGAAGAAAATCTTATTATTTGTATACTCATTTCCTTTATATTTTATACCCAAATTGGTTTTGCAAGTTGGGTGTGAGGTAGTAATCTAATTTTATATTTTCCTGTAGATAACCAGTTGCACCAGTATCATTTATTGAACAACAGACTAATTTTGAAACCTCTTCTCTCACATATCAAGTTCCCAGTACAAAGTTGAGCGAGAGAAGTGACAGGGAATACTTTCATATATTTCCTATTCTAAGATAATGTCTTATAATATGTTACCAATAGGTATGACGTGTACAGATTTTTGGTAGATGTCAGTTTTTCCTTTAAATGAATTATTCTCAATTTTCAGTTTGCTAAAATAGTTTATAAAAGATCATGAGTAAACATTGATTTTCAAGTTTTTCGTATATTAATTATGGAGTTATCCTTTTATAATAACTTAATATAATTACATTAATTGATTTCCTATGTTAAATCATCATTGAAATGCTAGAATAACCTGAGTCCTGATATAAATATTGCTTAGCATTGCTAAATTTTGTTTATTAATATTTTGCTTAGAATTTTGCATTAATTCTCACAAGTGATGTTGCCCTATAATTTTTTTATTTTTATAGAATCCTTGTTGAATCTTGGCATAAAATGACTCAAATGTGAATCTTTTTGTTGTTGTTGTTATTTTAATTTATTTTAGATCTGGAGGTAAATATGCTGGTTTGATACATGAATATATTGCGTATTGGGGAGGTTTGGGTTTTTAGTGAACCCATCACCCAAATAGTGAGCATTGTACCAAACAGGTAATTTTTCAACCCTCATCCTGTTCCTCCCTCCCCACGTTAGAGTCCTCAGTGTCTTTAATTTACATCTTTATGTCCATGTGTACTCATTCTTTAGTTTCTACTTATAAGTGTGAACATGAGGTATTTGATTTTCTATTTCTCAAGTTATTTCATTTAGGATAATGTCCTTCAGCTCTATCCATGTTGCTGCAAAGTACATGATTTTATTATTTTTTTATGACTGCATGGTATTCAATGGTGAATATATACCACGTTTTATTTATCCAATCAATCGTTGATGGATACTTTGATTCCAATACATGGCTATTATAAATAGTGCCCTGATAAACTAGTGCAGGTGTCATTTTGATAAAACAATTTCTTTACCTGTAGGTAGATGATACCCAGTAGCGGGATGACTGGGTCAAATGGCAGGAGAATCGCTTGAACTCGGGAGGCAGAAGTTGCAGTGAACCAAGATCATGCCACTGAACTGCAGCCTGGGCAACAAGAGAGAAACTTTATTTGTTATTGTTTTTCTTCTGGTAGTTTTCGGTTTGGTTTATTCTTGTTTCACTAATTCCTTGAGGTGTGACCTTAGGTTGTTAATTTTACACATATCTATTTTTCGATATAGACATTTAATACTATAAACATTCTTCATAACATTGCCTTTCATAAATCCCAGAGGTATATTGTGTCTGTATTTTCATTTATTTCAAGAATTTTTAAAATTTCTTTCCCAATTTTATTGTTTACTCAAAAGTCATTTAAGAGCAAGTTGTTTAGTTTTCATGGGCTTGTGTGGTTTTGTTAGTTCTGTGTATTGATTTCTAACTTTATTCCACTGTGGTCCAAGAAAGGACTTGATATGATTTTAATTCTACTTTAAATTTACTGAGACTTGCTTTATGGCCATGTATATGTTCAATTTTAGAGAATATTACATGCACAGATAAGAAAAAAGTATATTCTGCAGTTGTTGGGTGGATGTTTAGTAGATGTCTATTAGGTTCATTTAGTCAGGAGTCTAGATTAAGTCGAGTTTCTTTGTAAGTTTTCTGCTTTGATGATCTATCTAGTGCTGTCAATTAGGTGTTGACGTCTCTATTATTATGTGGCTATCAATCTCTTTTCTTAGGTCTGGTAGTATTTGTAAATTTGGGTGCTCCAGTGTTGGGTGTGTACATATTTAAGACAGTTAAATCTTCTCATTGAATTGTACCCTTTATCATTATATAATGCTTTTTTTCTTGTATTTTATGTGTCTTTTTTTTTTTTAACTGTTGTTGGTTTAAAGTCTGTTTTACCTGACACAAGAATAGCAACTCCTGCACTTTTTTGTTTTCCTTTTGTGTGGTATATCTTTCCCTCCTCTTTTCTTTGAGCCTATATATGTCAGGTGGATCTTTTGTAGGCAGCAGGTGGTTACATCTTACTTTTTAAATCCAGTTTGTCAATCTGTATATTTTAAGTGGAGCATTTAGACCATTTACATTCAAGCTTAACATTGATATGTGAGGTTTTGTTCCTGTCATAGTGTTGTTGGCTATTTGCTTTGTAGTCTCAATTGTGTAATTGCTTTAGAGGGTCTATGAACTTTGTACTTACATGTACTTTTATGGTAGCAAGTATCATCCTTTCATTTCCGTGTTCAGACTTCTTTGAACATTTCTTATAGGGCTGATCTAGTGGGGATGAATTCTCTTATCATTCGCTTCTCTGGAAAATAATTTATTTCTCTTTCATTTATGAAGTTTAGTTTGGGAAGATACAAAATTCTCAGTTAGCACTTTTTTTTTTTTCAGGAAGGCTAAAAATAGGCCCCTAATATTTTCTGGCTTGTAAATTTTCTGTTGAGAAGTTCACATCTAGCCTGATGGGACTCCCTTTACAGGTGATTTAACTCTTCTCTCTAGCTGCATTTTGGATTTTTGTAAGTTTACAACTGACCTTGACTCTTCTGATGACTATATGACTTTGTGACATTTGCCCCATATAGTATGTCTTAGGTGTTTTCTGAGTTTCTTGTGTCTAGAGGTCTACCTCTCTAGAAAGAGAAGAAAAATATTCTTGAATTTTTTTTCTCAAATATGTTTTCCAAATTTACTTTTTCTTCTTCTCTCTCAGGAATGCCTATAGGTCATTGGTTTGAACACTTCACATAATCTCATTGTCTCACAAGCCCGTGTGAGGAGACCACCAAACAGGCTTTGTGTGAGCAACAAGGCTGTTTATTTCACCTGGGTGCAGGTGGGCTGAGTCTGAAAAAGGAATCAGCAAAGGGTGGTGGATTATCATTAGTTCTTATAGGTTTTGGGACAGGCGGTGGAGTTAGGAGCAAGTTTTGTGGGTAGGGGCTGGATCTCACAAAGTACATTTTCAAGGATGGGAAGAATTACAAAGAACCTTCTTAAGGGTAGGGGAGATTATAAAGTACGTTGATCAGTTGTCGGGGGCAGAAACAAATCACAATGGTGGAACGTCATCATTTAAGGCTATTTTCACTTATTTTGTGGATCTTCAGTTGCTTCAGGCCATCTGGATGTATACATGCAGGTCACAGGGGATATGATGGCTTAGCTTGGTCTCAGAGGCTGACATTCCTGTCTTCTTATATTAATAAGAAAAATAACATAAAATAGTATTGAAGTGTTGGGGCAGGGAAAATTTTTGGGGGTGGTATGGAGAGATAATGGGCGATGTTTCTCAGGGCTGCTTCGAGAGCGATTAGGGGCAGCGTGGGAACATAGAGTGGGAGAGGTTAAGGTGAAGGAAGATTTTGTGGTAAAGGGTGATATTGTGGGGTTGTTAGAAGGAGCATTTGCCATATAGAATTATTGGTGATGGCCTGGATGTGGTTTTGTATGGATTGAGAAACTAAACGAAAGACACAAGGTCCAGATAAGAGAAGGAGAAAAACAGGTATTAAAGGACTATGAATTGGGAGTACCCAGGACATCCAATTACAGAGTGTCAAAGGGGATTCGGTGTAATTATTTGCTTGGTTGGCGAGTTTTTGGGCTCTATCCTTGAGTTTTTTTATGTTGTCATATACCAGGCCAGATTGATTTAGGTAAAAACAACACTCTTCATTTAAAAATATACAGAGTCCCCCCCCCTTTTTTTTTTTAGCAGTGAGTAAGTCAGGGCCTCAGCGATTTTGGAGGAAAGAGAAATGCAAAGCCAGCAATTGTTTGTTAAAGAAGGATTAGAAACAGCTAGGAAAGAGTGACTGAGATTGACAGTGTGGTGGAGATAGCTGGGGAGAGGTAGAGGGTGGCATAAGAACAGGAACAAGAATAAGAGTGAGTATAAAAGTAAAGAATAGGACTTCATCAGGGTGAAAGTATTGGAGGGTACCTTGTCACTGAAGATCTTCTATCCACTTAGAGAGAGACTTAAGGGTGGCAGTTTGAGGTAAAACCAGGCACTACTGAATATCAAGAGCCTGAGAAACTGCTTGGGTGATTTGACTAGTAAAGGCTGGTCTGTTATCAGACTGTATAGAGGTGGGAAGGCCGAACCGAGGAATTATGTCTGACAGAAGGGAAGAAATGACCACAGTGGCGTTCTCAGACCCTGTGGGAAAGGCCTCTACCAATCCAGTGAAAGTGTCTACCCAGACCAAGAGGTATTTTAGTTTCCTGACTCGGGGCACGTGAGTAAAGTCAATTCACCAGTCCTGGGCCAGGGCAAATCCCCGAGCTTGGTGTGTAGGGAAGGGAGGGGGCCTGAACACTCCCTGAGGAGTAGTAGAATAGCAGAAGGAACACTGAGAAATGATTTCCTTGAGGATAGATTTCCACGATGGAAAGGAAATGAGAGGTTCTAAGAGGTGGGCTAGCGGCTTGTAACCTACATGGAAGAGGTTAGGAAATGACGGCAGAATAGAATGGGCCTGTGAGGCTGGAAGGAGATCCTTGGTTCAAGAACTATCTGCCTTGTGTGGGAAAGGACTGATAGGTGGAAGTTTCAGTGGGGGAGTAGATGGGAGTGACCAGATGAGAAGGAGAAAAACTGCCGTGAAGGATAGAAGTTGGAAAGCTAGCTGCTTTTTTAGCTACCTTATCAGCATAAGCATTGCCCTGAGTGATGGGATCTGATGCCTTTTGATGGCCCTTGCAGTGAATGACTCCAGCTTCCTTTGTAAGTAAAGCGGCCTTGAGAAGAGTTTTTATTAAAGAGAGATTGATGATGGAGGACCCTTGTGTAGTGAGGAAACCTCTTTTTGCCCATATAACAACATGCTCGTGCAGAATATGGAAAGCATATTTAGAGTCAGCATAAATATTGGCATGTAATTCCTTTGCAAGAGTGAGGGCTTAAGTTAAGGCAATGAGTTCAGCTTGCTGAGAGGTAGTGGAGTGGGGCAGAGCGGTAGCCTGAATGATAGATGTGGAAGATACTATAGCATAGCCTGCCTTTGCTGGTGAGTGGTGATTAGGCCTGGTGCAACTGCCATCAATAAACCAAGTGTGTTCAGGGTGAGGAACAGGAAAGGAAATATGGGGAAATGGGGTGAATGTCAGGTGGATCAGAGAGGTAGTCGTAGGAGTCAGGTGTGGTGTCCAGAATAATGTGGGAGGGTGGATTGAATTCCGGGCCAGGAACAATGGTAATTGTGGGAAACTCAACAAACAGTGAGTATAGCTGAAGGAGCTGGAGGGCAGAAAATATATGTGTCAGGTGTGAGGAAGAAAATGGATTTTGAAAGTTACGAGAACCGTAGAGAGTGAATTGAGCATAGTTTGTGATTTTGAGGGCCTCTAAAAGTATTAGGGCAGCAGCAGTAACCGCATGCAGATGTCAGGGCTAGGCTAAAACAGTAAGGTCAAGTTGTTTGGACAGAAAGGCTACAGGGTGTGGTCCTGGCTCTTGTGTAAGAACTCCGACCGCACAGCCCTGCACTTTGGCTGTGTGTAATGAAAAGTGTTGGGATGAGTTAGGGAAAGCTAGTGTGGGAGCAGCTTCTAGGGCTGTTTTTAAGGAACAGAAAGAGGAGCAGCAAAAGGATTTAGGATCTATGGGGTCAGCTAGGTTTGGTTTTGTGAGTTTATGTAATGGTTTTGTCAGGATGGCAAAACCAGGTATCTAAAGGTGAAAGTATCCTACCACGCCCAGGAAGAAAAGGAGTTGTTTTGTAGAAGGGGTTGGGGTTTGGGAGACTAGCCAGACACAATCAGCAGGGAAAGCATGTGTGTTTTCATGAAGAGTTATGTCGAGATACGTTATGTATGAGGAAGAAATTTGGGCTTGACTGAAGTAATGGGGGCTGTCCGTGAAGCCTTGAGGCAGTACAGCCCAGATAATTTGCTGAGCCTGATGGGTGTCAGGGTCAGTCCAAGTGAGAGCAAAGAGAGGCTGGGATGAAGGGTGCAAGGAATAGTAAAGAAAGCATGTTTGAGATCCAGAACAGAATAATGGGTTGTGGAGGGAAGTATTTAGGGTAGGAGAGTATATGGGTTTGGCACCATGGGGTGGATAGGCAAAATAATTTGGTTGATAAGGCACAGATCCCAACTAACCTGCAAGACTTGTCTGGTTTTTGGACAGGTAAAATGGGGAAATTGTAAGGAGAGTTTATAGGCTTTAAAAGACCACACTGTAACAGGCAAGTGATAACAGGCTTTAATCCTTTTAAAGCATGCTGTGGGATGGGATATTGGCATTGAGTGGGGTAAGGGTGATTAGGTTTTAATGGGATGGTAAGGGGTGCATCATTTGTCACCAAGGAGGAAGTAGAGGTATCCTATACTTGTGGATTAAGGTGGGGAGATAAAAGGGGAGGATGTGAAGGAGGCTTTGAACTGGGGGAAAAGGCAGCAATGAGGTGTGGCTGTAGCACAGGAATAGCCAGGGAAGCAGATAATTTAGTTAAAATGTCTCGACCTAATAAGGGAGCTGGGCAGGTGGGGATAACTAAAAAAGAGTGCATAAAAGAATGTTGTCCAAGTTGGCACCAGAGTGGGGGAGTTTTAAGGGGTTTAGAAGCCTGGCCTTCAATACCCACAACAGTTATGGAGGCAAAGGAAACAGGCCCTTGAAAAGAAGGTAATGTGGAGTGAGTAGCCTTTGTATTGATTAAGAAGGGGACAGACTTACCTTCTACTGTAAGAGTTACCTAAAGCATCTGTGATGGTCCAGGATGCTTCTGAGGCAATCAGGCAGCATCAGTCTTCAGCTGCTGAGCCGAGAAGATCTGGGAAGGAGTCAGTCAGAGAGCCTTGGGCCAGAGTTCCTGGGGCTCTGGAAGTGGTGGCCAGGTGAGTTGAACAGTCCAATTGTCACTGGGGTCCTGTACAGATGGGACACGGCTTAGGAGGAATCCCAGGCTGTGGGCATTCCTTGGCCCAGTGGCCAGATTTCCAGCACTTGTAGCAAGCTCCTGGGAGAGGAGGTTCTGGATGAATCCCTGGCAGCTGTGGTTCAGGCGTCTGGAGTTCTTGTGTGCTGGAGATGTGGTTGGGGTTTGTCTCACAGTGCAGGCAAGGACTTGCAACTCAGAAATACATTGCTACTTGGCTGCCTCTACTCTATTATTGTACACCTTGAAGGTGAGGTTAATTAAGTCCTGTTGTGGGGTTTGAGGGCCAGAATTTAATTTTTGGAGCTTTATTTAATGTCAGGAGCAGATTGGATAATAAAATAAAATGCATATTGTGAATAAGACGGACTTCTGGCCTTTCAGGGTCTAGGGCTGTAAAGCGTCTCAGGGTTGCTGCCAGACGGGCCATGAACTGGGCTGGGTTTTTATATCTGATGAAAAAGAGCCTAAACGCGAACTGATTTGGAGAGGTCGGATAAAGAAAAAGGAGCATTAACCTTTACTATGCCTTTAGCTCCAGCCACCTTTTTAAGAGGAAATTGCTGGGTAGGTGGGGGAGGGCTAGTTGCCAAACAAAACTGTAAGCTGGACCAGGTGTGAGGAGGGGAGGTGATAAAAGGATTATAGGGTTGGGCAGCAGAGGCTGAGGAAAAATTGGGACCTAGCTCGGCCTGGTGAGGAGCAGCCTAGGGAGGAGGGGAGAGGTCAGATGGGTCCGTAGAAAAGGGAGATTCAAAGGACTCAGAGATGCTTGGGGTTGGGACTGAAGGGACAGGCGGGAGGGAAAGAAGCAAGATTTGGGACGAGTTGCACTGGGAACAGAGACTAGGGAGGGACCAATATGTAAAAGAATGCCTGGTCGTCAGGCATGTCAGACTGTTTGCCCATTTTATGACAAGAATTATTTAGATCTTGTAGGATGGAAAAATCAAAAGTGCCATTTTATGGCTATTTGGCACCACTGTCGAGTTTGTATTGGGGTAAAGCGGCATTGCAGAAGAAAATAAGGCATTTAGGTTTTAGGTCAGGTGTGAGTTGAAGAGGTTTTAAGTTCTTGAGAACACAGGCTAAGGCAGAAGAAGGAGGAATGGAGGGTGGAAGTTTGCCTGTAGTGTAAGAGGCAAGTTTAAAGAGAAGGGTAGAGACATGGAGAGAAGGGGTGGGGGAAGCTTGCCCCTCAGGAAAGTGGAGAAGAGGTGGGAGGTGCTTGCCCTCCAGGAAAGTGGAAACGGGGGGGAGGTGCTTGCCCCCCCAGAAAGTGCAAACGGGGTGGGAGATGCTTGCCCCCCAGAAGAGCAAAAAAGGGGTGGGAGGTGCTTGCCCCCCAGGAGAGTGGAAAAGAGGTGGCAGGTGCTTTCCCCCCAGGAGAGTGGAAAAGGGGTGGGAGGTGTTTTCCCCCCAGGTAAGTGGAAAAGGGATGGGAGGTGCTTGCCCCCCAGTAAAGTGGAAATGGGGTGGGAGGTGTTTGCCCCCAAGGAAAGTGGAAATGGGGTGGGAGGTGCTTGCCCCCTGGGAAAGTAGAAAAGGGGTGGAGACATGGAGAGAAGGGGTGGGGGTGCTTGCCCCCCAGGAAAGTGGAGAAGGGGTGGGAGGTGCTTGCTCCCCAGGAAAGTGGAAATGGGGTGGGAGGTGCTTGCCCCCCAGGAAAGTGGAAATGGGGTGGGAGGTTCTTGCCACCCAGGAAAGTGGAAATGGGGTGGGAGGTGCTTGCCCTCCAGGAAAGTGGAAATGGGGTGGGAGGTGCTTGCCCCCCAGGAAAGTGGAAAAGGGGCAGAGACACAGAGAGAAGGAGTGGGGGGTGCTTGCCCCCCAGGAAAGTGGAAAAGGGGTGGGAGGTGCTTGCCCCCCAGGAAAGTGAAAAAGGGGTAGAGACACGGAGAGAAGGGGTGGGGAGCAGCCCTCGGCTGCAATGTGGGTGAGCAGCCAAAGCAGGTGTCCCCACAATTGGCTTGCTACCAAGGGAATGTGGGTGAATGACCAAAGCAAGTGTCCCACGGAGATCAGACACCAATGGAACGTGGGTGAATAATTAGGCAGGCTACACAATGATTAAACACTAATGGAAGGCTGCCTTCCTGAGTCCGTGACCGGCACCAGAGTTTTGGCTCCACTGATAAAATGTGTCTCCTTTGTCTCTACCATAAAATGAAAGGAATTGAAATTAATGAAATTAATACACATATTAGTATATATACATGTAATATAGTAATACATACTGTATTACACACTGTATACATACTGTTTTACTTCAACTATATTTATTATATAGTGACTATATTACTATATCTCATATATAACTATGTAACAGATGTGACATAGTTAATAGAGAATGTATAGTTACATAGTTTCTGTAAAATAAATATCTAATTTTATTTATACATCTAAATATATAATATTTATATAACATATATAAATATATATTCATTATATATAATAAATATATATAGTAAAAGGCTAAACAGCATAGCATGTAGCCTTTTCAGATGGTTCTTCTTTCACTTAGTAATATGCATTTAAGATTCCTTCATGTCTTTTCATGGATTAGTAGCTCATACCTTTTAATGCTGAATAATATTCTATATTCTGGATGTGCCAGTTTACTTATCCATTCATCTACTAAAGGACATCTTGGTGGTTTCAAGTTTTGGCAATTATGAATAAAGTATCTACAAACATCTGTATGTAAGTTTTTGTGTGGTTTTAAATTTTCAATTCATTGGGATAAATATGAAGAACATTAGCTGAATTGTATGTTTAGTTTTTAAATAAATTGACAAACTATCTTCTAAAGTGACTGCATCATTTTGCATTTCTATCAGTAATGCATGAGAGTTCCTGCTACTTCACATCCTTGCTAGCATTTGTTGTTGTTAGTGTGTTGGATTTTCCTTGTTTTTTTGTTTTGTTTTGTTTTGTTTTGTTTTGAGACAGAGTTTCTCTCTTGGTGCCCAGGCTGGAGTGCAATGGTGTAATCTCAGCTCACTGCAACCTCCACCTCCCAGGTTCAAGCGATTCTCCTGCCTCAGCCTCCCAAGTAGCTGAGATTACAGGCATGCACCACTATGCCCGGCTAATTTTTCTATTTTTAGTAGAGACAGGGTTTCTCCATGTTGGCCAGGCTGGTCTCGAACTCCTGACCTCAGGTGATCTGCCCACCTTGGCCTCTCAAAGTGCTGGGATTACAGGGGTGAGCTACTGTGCTCCACCTCATTCTTTTTAAATTTGCTGTTCTCTGATGATTTATGATTTTAAGGATATTTTTCCATTCTTATTTTCCATCTGTACATCTTCTCTGTTAAGGCATCCGTTCAGCTTTTTTTTCCATTTTAAAGTGGGGTTTTCACTTTCTTGTTGAGTTTGAGTTCTATGTATATTTTGAATAACAGTTCTTTATCAGATATGTGTGTTGCAAACATTTTCTCCTAACGTATGTCTTGTCTTCTTATTCTGTTGACATCTTTTACAGAACACAAGTTTTTTATTTTAGTGAAGTTTAGCTTATCAATTATTTTGTTCATTTATCATGCATTCAACATTGCATCTAAAAAGTTATCACCATACCCAAGATAATCTAGATTTTCTTCTGTGGGTTATTGTCTAGGAATTTCATAGGTTTTCATTTAACATTTACTTCCATTTCAAGTTAATTTTTGTAGAGGGTGTGAGGCCTGTATCTAGATATATTTTTTGGCATGGGATGGCCAGTTTTTCCAGCACCATTTGTTGAAGAGACTGCCTTTTCCCCGTTGTGTTGCATTTGCTCAACACAATGTCAAAATTAAAATTAGTTGATTGTATTTATGAATGCCTATTTTTGGGCTCTCTATTCTATTATATTGCATTTTTTCACCAATTCCACACTGCACAAACTACTGTAGTTTTACAGTAAGTCTTGAAGATGAGTGGTGTCAGTCCTACAATTTTGTTCTTCAATATTGAGCTTATCATTCTGAGTCTTTTGCCTCTCCCTATAAAATTTAGACTCAATTTATTAATATTCACAAAGTAACATGCTGAGATTTTGATTGGGATTACATTACATTTATAGATCAAGTTGGTAAGAACTGACATCTTGACAACATTGAATCTTTCTATGCATGTACATAAAATATTTCTCCATTTATTTAGTTTTCTTAAAATTTCTTTCATCAGAAGTTTGCAATTTTCTTCATATAGATCTTGCACATATTTTGTTAAATGTATACGTAAGTATTTAATTTTGGGGTTGCTAATATAAATGGTAATGTTTTTTAAATTTAAAATTCCACTTGTTTATATCTGGTATATAGGAAAGCAATTGATTTTTGCATACTAACCTTGTATTGTGCAATAGTGCTATAATATTAGTTCCAGGACTTTTTTTTAATGTTGATTCTTCCAGATCTTCTATATATAAATGGTCATGCCATCTGTGAAGAGATACAATTTTATTTTGTTTTTCACAGTCTGTATACCTTTTCTTTTCTTGTCTTACTTTATTATCTAGGACTTCTAGTATGATATTGAAAAGCAATGATGAGAAAAGGCATCCTTACGTTGTTTCTGATCTTAGCAGGAAAGCTTTTAGTTTCTCATCATTTAACATGATGTTGACTTTAAGTGTTTTATAGATATTCTTTATTAAATCAAGGACATTCCTTTCTATTTCAGGTTTTCAAAGAGTTTTTATCATGAATGAGAGCAGGATTTTGTCAAATGCTCTTTCTGCAGCTATTAATATGATCATGTGTTTTTTTTCACTCTTGTTATTTAGCAAAGAGATATGAAAAATTACATAGTTTACTTTTGAATGTTTAGCTTGTCATGAATATTTGAAATAAAACCTATTTAATCATAGTGTATAATTATTCTTATAGATTGTTGGATTCAATCTGTTATTTTTGAGGATTTTCGCATTTATACTTATGAGAGATATAGGATTTTAGTTTTTTTTTCTTTTGATATCTTTATCTGACTTTGGTTATTAGGGTGATACTGGCTTCATAAAATGAGTCAGGAAACATTCCCTTTGCTTATATCTCTTAGATGTAAAGTATTGGTGTAAATTTGTCCTGAAATATTTGGTAGAATTCACAAGTGAATCTACCTTGGCATGACGTTTCCTGGTTTGGAAGGTTTTTAAATATTGGTTCAATGCATTTAATAAATATAGGCCTATTCAGATTGTGTCTTTTTGTGTAAGTTTTTCAAAATTTAATTTTTCAAGGTATCAGTCTATTCATCTAGGTTGCCACATCCCTGGGCATAGAGTTGTTCATAATATTCCTTTATTATCCCTTTAATGTTTGTAGAATAAATAATAATGCCCTTTCCTTTATATCTGGTAACAGTTTGTGTTTTCCTTTTTTATCTCAGTTAGCCTGTCTAGAGGCTTATTTATTTTTATTGACATTTTCAAAGAACCAGCCTTTGGTTGTGTTGATTTTCTCTATTAGTTTACGGTTTTCAATTCACTATTTTCTGCTGTAATTTTTATTTTTATTATTTTTTTCTTTTTGCTTACTTTCTTTCTTTCTCTCTCTCTCTCTTCCACTCCCCCACCCTCAGTTTCCTAGGGTGAAAGCTTAGATCATTAATTTTAGATATTTCTTCTTTTCTAATATATGCATTCAATGCTATGAATTTTCCTCTAAGCACTGCTTTCACAGTACCTCACAAATTTTGATGTTTTAATTTAGTTCAAAGTATATTTAAATTGTTCTTGAGATTTCTTTTTTGACCGGTGTATTTATCAGTTTGTTGCTTAGTCTCTAAGTATTTTGCATTTTCTAGCTATCTTTCTCTAATTTATTTTCTAAAACAATCACTGGAACTCTATACATGTATGACTCCCTGACAGTAGATGATTCTTTGGACTAAAGCTCACTATCTTTATTTTAGAAAAGATGTAATCTTAAATAAATAGTTTTAAGGATTCTTCCTGGGTAATGTGCTATAGTTTACTTGAATATTGTCTTTGGATTTTGAAGCCTTTCTGTATATTATATGAGTTAATGTCTACAAACTCAAAATAGAATTTCCCGATTGCATTAGACAAATTTCTAAACAAGCAAAAACCAATCTTTTTTTTAATTAACCATTTTTGACTGTGCTTGATGTAAGTAGGTTATATATTTAAGATATTTCTTGGTGAATTAAAAGAAGGGAACTAACTTCCTAATCATCATAGCTCAAATAACAGTCATAATTTTCTCAATCTGTATTACTGATGCCTATCTCTAATAACTGTATTTATACAGTTTAGGTGCCAATTAATATTTATACAGTTTAGGTGCCAATTAATATTTCAAAATTTTTAAAAAGTGAAATGAATCATTTAATTAGTATTCACAAACTTTTTAAAATACAAATTGCCAGATTTTATAGTGTCTTTAAACTTAAACTTTGAATCCTTTCTCCACAAATTGTTGTCCTTCTAGTATTTTCTCCACAAATTATTGTTCCTTCTCACATACCTGTAGATCACTGCCATTTTTTTATACAGTACTGTAGATTTTCTTGCCCAGTTGAGAAAATTAAGGACTAATTCCGTATTTTATACCCAGTCACTGTGAATAATGTATCCCATTTACTTCATTTTCAGCTTTTTTGGAGGCACATCGTTCATACACAATAATTTTTGTGCATGTACTATGTACCAGATATTATATTAGAAGCTTCTATGTCATGGCAGGCAAAGTCTCTGTCCTCATGGAGCCTATAGTCCAGTAGGGAAGATAATCAGCAAATATTGTAATTTCAATAATGCTTATTGGATTTGATGATTAATCCAAAATTAATATGCTCCCCAAACATGTCCTCTTGTTTTTCACTGGTCTTGGCAGGAATGCCTTCTTTCTTGACAAATACTCTTTGCTGCATTTGCAATTTAAGTCCTGTATTGCATTAAAGTTCTAGCTCGGACTGAACTTCCTCCATTAGTTATTTCCAAATTTCCACAGAAGAGAATCAGTCATCCACACTCCTGTTCCTGCATTATAAATCATATTATATATTACCACACTAAGTATCATATATTTGTCTTCCCTCCCAGAACTTTCCCTCTAGATCATTCTTAACATGAATTCAACATGCGAATCACATGTGGGCTTTAAAAATGCCAATGTCTGTCCCAGTGGTCTGCTGGTAAATGTTTAAAAACTAGCTCCTATGGGAAGGATAATGGAAGGGGGGAATCTCTGATTTGTAGCATTTGTAGATTTCTGTAGTTTAAATGCTCCCACCATGGCTGATTTCAGCCTATCAAAAGGACATCCCTGAACATGGAGCAGAGAAGAGATCTCCAGTAGCAACCATTGCATTGTATTTTAAGCAAATTCTTAAGCCCACCTCAGACCTATTGACTCAGAAACTGTGGGAGTGGGGCACAGTGATTCATCTATTAACAAACTTTCCAGGTGATTCTGATGCATGCTAAAGCTTCAGAACCACTTATCCAAGACAATACCTGGCATGTAATAGAATCTTAATGCATATCTTTTGAGTTTGCTTGCATCAATGATAATGTAACCAGTTTTGTAAACATCATTTTATTTACACTAACCACCTTATCCTATCTGATCTTATGCTTTAGACAATAATAAAGAAAGTGATTTAAATAAAAATAATGTATGAATGATCATGGGATGGAAAGTGAATATTATTCTAGAGCTTAAATTACTCAAAGGAAAAAAATCTGCACTAAGTTCAAATTGTAGCTGTGGAAAATCTGCATTGTGTGAGGTCAAATACTCCGGCCAAAGAGAAAACAAAGTCTCCTCAGTATAGAGTCACATGCAAAATGAACTAAAAAACAAAAGACAAAGAATATGCCAATATCTCAGCTTATATTTTCTCACAACTGTGACCCTAGGTTTTTGGTAAGCTGAGAAAAATTTTATTATTCTGTCTTACCTCTCCTGTGATAATTTACTAGCATAAATATTCACAATCAAGCATTGAGAAAAGAACAACAAGAAAATCCTTGTATTTTTTCAACAGTTGTTGAAAAAAGATATGCCATTTAAATAATGCTGTATGTAATTTGATTAGTCAGTAAATCTTTGTTGTGAGAGAGCATGCTAACAGAGCAGAAGAGAAAGTAAAAGTATCAGTCTAATCAGACAGCTTTTTATGTCCTTTCCTCAAACTGAAGCTGTCTACTCTTGTGCCCCATTGGCCTTTTAAGTTTTATATTGAAATTTAGTAAACTGCCCTTTGTATATTTGCCTTACCTTAACCACTAGACTTATTTAACTCAAAATTTCTGGTTTCCTCATAGAAATGCATTTCCAATGATCTTTACCCACTTAGTGTGGAATAGAAATCGAATCTCCCCACAGCCAGTGCAGTTATGTGTCTTTAAGCTGCTTCTTCCCAAACACACACACACACACACACACACACACACACACTCACTCACACACACTCACACTTACTCTCACACACACACACTCAAAAACACCAGCATCAACTCCGCTGTAGCCACAACGCAGCATCAGAATGCTTTCTTTCTTGTTGTCTTTGGGTTATTTAGATTCCACTTTGGTGAAATTACTATTTTTATCTTGCCAGTTGAGCTCATTGATAATTAACTCTGGCTATATTAGAATCGCCTTGAGAAGTGGCTTCAAGTATCAAAAACCAATGTTTGAGCTGCACATGAATCAAATAAATAACAATATCTGAAGGTGAGAACAAGGCATGTGTATCTGTTATGTGTATGATGAATATTTGCAGCCTTCCTTGAGAACCACTGTATGCATGGCATACCTGAACAGGAATGTCATTCTACTCAGCTGGACAGCCTGAGCTGGGCACCAATGCTGACATACCAAAAGGAAGTTGAATCCACCTGCGTGAAGAATGCCTCCTTAAAAGCTGAGTGGATTCCTTTAGCTTGGGGTACTGCAATGCCAACTAAAACATTAGTTTATAATGTATAAACCAACACTGTGAAAGTAGTTATTTCTATTTTATTGTAAAGTTGACTAAATCAGATTCTAGGTAGTCAAGAAAATATGGGAAATCCAAATAAAAACACTCAAAATGTGTCATTGTTTTCCCTCTCATCCGTGATATAGTAATAAAACTGGCATCCTGGGTTGGGGATTCTACTCCTCTGTACATCTGCTTTCCAGTGGACGTTGGCCTCTTTAGGATATCTTATAACCCTTGAAGAAGAACCTTCATCCCAAGCTCAAAAAAAGCCTAAAAGTAATTCACTTACCCCAATCTCTTACCCAACTGGATGTTTACACAGGAAATCTCTGATTCATACATAAGACCTAAACTAAAATTACGACGTCCAGATTGCAATAGACAAAGAAGGACAAAGTCTATCTATTTTCCACTTTTCTCAGCTTGGTTCCAAGTCAGCATACCTCAGGATATATTTTCTACTAACAGATACAAAGTAGTTACTCATCTTAAGTAGTGGTTTATTCGACTTAACTCCTCTGATTCTTGATTTCCTTATCTTAATGTACCAATAGTAACATCTAAGTCATTAAGAATTTTGTAAGGATTCAATTAGATGATGATGAATACTACCCAATAAGTGATGACTATTGGTTGGAGAAAATATAGTCATAGAGAAGTATCAGGAAATAGAGACAGCTCACAATAAACTAACAGAAAGACACAAGACAGATAGTAGTCTTCTCTAGTATACGTGATATCTGGACTCCTCAATTTGATATTTGTATAAAGGACAAGATGAATTATTTCCTCTTGTATAGAAGAACACCAACCCCCTCCGCTCACTCACACACACTCACCATCACAGTGAAGCCAAAACACTAAATACTGCCATTTCAAGATGGTCAGTGAGGACAGGTGCCAGTTAAGTAGTCAAAGAGGTGGTGGGATGCCTTAAAAACTTTTTTGCAGAACTTCCCAGAATAATTTTAACAAATAGTATCCACTATAATATACGTTGAAAGCATCGTGTGCTCCTTTGTTGAGTGTTTTCCAGTTGTAAGTTAAATAATTAATTGCTCAATTATTTGTGCAATTTGGTGTTCCCTAGATTCTAATATGTCTGAGGGCAGGGATTTTTGTCTGTCTTATTTATTGCCATAACCCTTGTGCCTGACACTTAATAGTTCAGTAAATGTGATGAAGAAAATAATTTTGAAACGCTTCCACAACTTTTTCTTTTTTTCAGGATATATTCTATTATAATAGTGTTTAAATATTTAATTTTAATTTTATTTAATTTTTTTGATCAAGAATGACTAGGGGAGTGTTATTGTGGTGGTGGTGGATTGATTTTTTTTTTTGATGCTATTTCAGAAGTCTGTGTATATTCTGGAGGTACAAGTTTCCTAACTGCCTCTGCTAAGTCCATCTATTAAAATGCTATCACAATATGACCTTATAAAAGTCTACTCCTGGGAATGAATACTTTCTTTGACTACAGTTGGGAAAATATGATCTCTTAGCTTCATTACTATTTGTAAGCGCCCCCACCCCCAACATTAGGTGAAGACATTTACTTTATGGTTGTTTGCTCGGTTTCATGGTAAAATCCCCTTTCATTTTTCTTCTGCATGCCAACCTCTACTCTAGGTAGCCATTAAAAGCTAGTTTCTTCCTCACTGGATAATGGTTATTTTATTATTCTTGTGAAGGTGGCTGTTTTCAAAAACTAAAGGTTTTTATCAAAACAACTTAATCCATGATTGTAGACAGCTTACATTTTCTTTTTGACCAGCCACCTCACATACATTTGACTATTATTTATGACTTTTCCTTTATAAATTTTTGAAAAAAACTTTATTTTTAGGCCTGTTGAGAAGCTTTATTTCCTCAAGAACACTTTAATTCTCTTGAAATACTAGAATTTCAAGCATTAAAATATAACAAAATAACTTTATTACGTTTCTCAGTGTCAAGTTTTGGCCATATAAGTATAGGAAACAAAACATTTGCTGAGGGTAATATTGCTTTGGGAAGGACCTTCAGCCATGAATAATGTACATAAAAATGTTATTTTGCTGAACTGTAAAATAGTGGATGAATATTCACTATTTATTTTGTTAATATCACAAAATGGTATTAACCTACAGATGTCTGAACAAGATAATTCTAAATTCTTTCAACCATCATCTTTTACAGATTAGCAATGTGACTTTATGTAGTCCATCAGAATATATCGTGGATCCAAAGTAAGTTCTAGAAAATGTTACTGTATAATTTTTTCAAACCCTATATACTTCAAAGGAAAATATCTTTACTACTGAATATACTGAAATAGTATCTCTATTCCATTCTTCATAGGATTTCATATTTGTTGTACATGTATTCCCTGAGCATGAGACAGTATCTGCCCAAAGTAGAATAATTATTCCTCCTTATGGAGAAATGATCTAAGAAAATCTCTGGGGATTTTTCTAAGTAAGTGCTATTTTTTCAACCATAACTAGAAAAATATATTATGCAATCAGCTATTTTCATATAATTTGCACAACACTTAAAATAAATAGGACAAGTTGAAAGCTGCCACTTGCCTTGGGAAATCAGGACATTTAAAGAGCTTAGTGAACCTCTGGCATAATTTCGTGTTATTTTTTTGTTCTCTATAAGAGGAGTAAATTTCATAAGTCCCCTTTCTTTCACAGTACTACTATTTTTCTAACATTTCAATTTCAGTGAAAACTTTGATTTTTTCATATATGCAATTATATTTCTAATAAAAATGTGGCTTCTGGGGAAGCGAGTGCCTAGATCACAGAGGTTCTTGAAGGCCACGGTAAAATAAATCTCAGAAGACATGATACTTAAAAAATTCATCATGTTATTCACGTATATTATATGATATATAGGATGATTACCATTAGAAGATTATGCATTATATAATTGGAACGCTAAGTTAATTTGCAGTAATTCATGTTTATTGAAATGGGAGGAAAAAATCTGTCTTCTGGGTGGGGGAAGGAGAGCACTTCTGAAGCTGCAGGTACCTCCATCTCTTTGTTGTGTATGCAGTATTCATCCTGCTCTTAAATACAGAAAAGAAAAGTTACTAATTGATGAGACTCAATAGTGCCAATTGAGCCACAATTATTGACTTGCATTTTGTCTATGAATATACTATTATTTTGCATTTGAAAATGCTACCTTGAATTCAAGTCAGCCCCTGGTTCTGTTTTTTGTTTGTTTGTTTTTGTGTTCATTGTTTTTGTGTCCATGAAGCTTCAGTCATCACACTGACTTGTCTTCTCAGTGCACCTATCATTATGGGCTCTTCATCACTCTGCCTCCTCTGTTACTCAGAAATAATCAGAAGAAAGGATGGTCTTAAAGGTCTCATTTTGAGGAAGAAAGTGGCATTTATACTTTGAGACAAGGTTTCCATGGGGAGACAATGGGAAGATCTTGCTTCTCTATTGTACATCACACATGTGGACTCATGACAGTGGGCCAAAGTGGAGTTCAAACAATCTGTGCGCTGCCCTGGCAACTATACCATTTTAATCTCATAAGAAACCTCTCTAACACTTACTCATTGTGTAAAGTATTTTGAGGGTTTTGAGGAAAGGATTAATGACTAAGACAAAGTCCCTTTCTTCAAAAAGTTTTCAATCATTTCCTTCCTCCCTCCTTTCTTTTATTCCTTCTTTCCTTGCTTTTTTATTTTCAGTATAGCAGGAAATGAAAGCATGAAGAAAACCATTAAAAATATACCTATGTTAGAATGTGATGAGTATTAGAGGAGAGGTACAGAAAATTTTCAATGACTACTTATATGAAGAAGAGAATCCCACGGTATGGAAAGAAGAACAGAGGTTTTGAAAGAGAAAGTTTTTTTTCCTAAGTTGCATAAATTTCTGGCCAGTCCTCATGGCAGGGTAGTATTCTATAGTGAAAAACATGATATGTAAAACCGTGGTAGCAAGAAAGAGAAGAGGTTCGAATTCTTTAGAGGAAGTCCTACATGAATTAACAAACCATTAGGATACAAATTCTTTTAAAGATAACACAGGAAAACTCAGGATCAGACAATGAAATCAGATAGGAACACATTCCATATATTATTTTAAATAATGACTTAGTAATTTAGAGCTTAGCAGGTTCTGAGCTTTAAAGGTTTCTGAGTTATACGCTGATCTTTGGGGAATAATTGTTTCTAGTAACAGTTTATAGAATTAATTTAAAGTGTGGATGCTAGAGACAAAATGTTTTTCTTTTTGTTATACTGTGTTATGTTGGTTGAATAAGCAGTGGAAAGAGTGCTGGAATTAGGGAAATGAAAGAGCAACTAGAATGGAGGCGCTATAGATGTAAAGAGGCCTTACTTATTAAGCTACTGGAAACGATGAGTAGGATAGTAGAGGAAATCAGTCAAAATAGACTTTACTATTTTAAGTCTGGGGGTCTGAGAGAACAGTGATGCATTCAGTGGAAATGCAAAAGATTGGAGGTACAGCTTAAGAGGAGCTCAGTTTAGGACAGACTGAATTTAACGTGTTCATCAGCTACACAGATAGAAATATCAGTAAATATTGCTCCGATGTTCCTGAATGAATGAGTGTATCAGCTGTTATGTTTTGGGGGCCTGTCAAGCTCATTTTCTTTTCTTTAAGAAAAATTAATCATTGACCTCTCTTAACACACTTTTCTTTGTTTTTAGTTTTTGATGCAGAGTCTTACTCTTTCACCCAGGCTGGAGTGCAGTGACGCCATCTGGGCTCACTGCAACCTCTGCCTCCTGGGCCCAAGTGATCCTCCCACCTCAGCTTCCTAAGTAGCTGGGACTACAGGCGTGCACCACCATGCCTGGCTAATTTTTGTATTTTTTGTAGAGCCCAGGTTTCATCATGCCGATGACTGGTCTCGAATTCCTGAACTCAAGTGATCTGCCCTCCCCTGCCTCTCAAAGTGCTGAGATTACAGGCATAAGCCATTGCACTCGGCCTGTTTAAAGACTACTCTGAAAGCACTGCTGAGTAGAGAGCTGGCCATGTAACTCGCCTCTCAGCTATAGCTGAATAGATACCTGGCCCAAGTTAGGCTAAATAGGCATCTCTCCCAGGAACCTGAATTTGGGTTTCATAGACATTTCTTATTCTTTAGTTTTCTGTTTAAAATTGGCTTGGAACAGCAGTATGTACACAAAGACTGAGAAATATGCCCAATAAGTAAACAACAGTATTAAGTAATACAAAGAAGTATAGATATGGGAGAACATAGGGAATCGGAGGAAAATGATGTTTTGATAACATGTACATGCAAGCAAATTCCCTATGATCAATCAAACTTAATGTAGAAAAAAGTGAATATAGGCATAGCTACTTATACTTCACTGTATTACGCTTTGGAGACATAGTGGGTTTTTTTTGCAAATTAAAGGTTTGATGCAACCTTTCTTCAAGTAAGTCTATCAGTCTTAGTTTTCCAACAACATATGCTGATTTTATGTCTCTGTGTCACATTTTGGTAATTCTCAACATTTCAAACTTTGTCATTATTATTATATCTTTTATGGTGGTCTGTAATCAATGTTCTACTACTCTAATTGTTTTGGGCCACCATGAATCAGGCCCATATAAGGCAGTGAAGTTAAGTGATAAGTGTTATGTGTTTTTTAGTTGCTCTGCTCACTGTCCATTCTCTCATTTTTCTCCCTTTCCTCGGGCCTCCCTATTCTCCAAGATACAACAATATTGAAATTTGCCAACTAATAACTCTACAATGGCCTCTAAGTGTTCTTGTAAAAGCATGAGTCACACATCTTTCACGTTAAATAAAAAGGTAGCAATGATTAAGGTTAGTGAAGAAGGCATATCAAAAGTCAAGATAAGCTGAAAGCTAAGACTCTTGTGTCAAAGAGTTAGCCAAGCTGTGAATGCAAAGAAAAAAAAGTTCTCAAATATAATTAAAAGTGGTACACCAGTGATAAGAAAATGAAACAGCCTTATTGCTGCTATGGAGAAAGTTCTAGTAGTTTGGATAGAAGAACAAACCAGCCACAACCCTCTGTTAATCCAAAGCTTAATCCTGGCGAGTTCCGAAGCCTCTTCAATTCTACAAAGGCTAAGAGAGTTAAGGAAGCTGCATAACAGAAGTTTGAATCTAACAGAGGTTGGTTCATGATGTTTGAGGAAGGAAGCAATCTCCATAACATAAAAGTGCCGGGTGAAGCAGCAAGTGCTGATGTAGAAGCTATAGCAAGTTATCTAGAAGATCTGAATAAGAAGTTAATTGATGAAAGTAGCTGAACTGAACAACAGATTTTCACTGTAGAAGAAAGAGCCTTCTTTTGGATGAACATGCCATCTAGGATGTTCATAGCTAGAGAGGAGAAATCAGTGCCTAGCTTCAAAACTTCAAAGGGCAGGCTGACTCTTTTCTTAGTGACTAATGCAGCTGGTGGTTTTAAATTGAAGCTGATGTTCATTTACTATCTCCAAAACACTAAGACCCTTAAGCATTATGATAACTCTACCCGTGCTCTGTAAATGGAACAGCAATGCCTGGATGACAACACATTTCTTTACAGCATGATTTATTTAATATTTTAAGCCCACTGTCGAGATCTACTACTTCAAAAAACATATTCTTTTCAAAATATTACTGCATATTGAGAATGCACCTGGTCACTCAAGAGCTCTCATGGAGAAGTACAAGGAGATTGATGTTGTTTTTATATCTGCTAATACAGTATTCATTCTGCAGCCCATGGATCAAGAAGTAATTTAGACTTTCAAGTCTCATTATTACAAAAAAAAAATTTGTAAGGCTATAGCTGCCATAGATAGTGATTCCTTTGATGGATCTGGACAAAGTACAATGAAAATCTTCTAGAAAGGATTCACCATTTTAAATACCACGAAGAACATTTATGATTCATGGGAGAAGGCTGAAATATTAACCTGAACAAGAGTTTGGAAGAAGTTGATTCTAACTCTCATAGGTGATTTTGAGGGTTTCAAGACTTTAGTAGATAGGATAAGTCACTGCAGATATGTTAGAAATAGCAAGAGAACTAGAATTTTAAGTGGAACCTGAAGATGTGACTAAATTATTGCAATCTTACAACCAAACTTGAATAGATGAGGAGTTTCTTACTATAGATGAGCAAAGAAAGTGTTCTTTTTTTTTTAAGACAGAATCTACTCCTAATGTCTGAGATGCTGTGAATGTGAATTAACAACAAATAATATAGAACATTAGATAAACATGCTTGATAAAGTAGCAGCACAGTTTGAGAGGACTGACTCCATTGACTCCAGTTTTACTTATTTATTTGGAGATGAGTTCTTACTATGTTGTCCAGGCTGGAGTGCAGTGACTATTCACAGCCATATAGTGCACTACAGCCTTGAACTCCTGCGGTCAAACAATCCTCCTTTTCAGCCTTCTGAGCAGCTAGAGATATAGGCATGCCACCAAGCCAGGCTTGACTTCTACCAATACCAAGGTTGGGCCCCAAGAACTATACTTTTGCTATGCAACCATAACAGACTCAGAGTTACATATATTAACCAAGATGGGTTAATTCCCAGTTTCTTTTGCATAATTTGGATCTATTTAAACTTAGTGGCACTTAGAAGATATGTGATTGTGGCTTTTTCACCTATATTGTCTAGTGGATATTATTTGAACTTGCCAAGGTCCCTAGCACTAGCTTAGATTCTGCCCCTCATGATAGTTGGTTGGGACTTGGATCCTGTAATTTAATTTAGTATCTTTCCATTAAATTTCTTGTTTATTCAAGCAATAATTATTTTTGATACATGCAAGTAAAAGAAACATATCTAATTCAGTATATGAGAGTTTTTTTTTTGTTTTGTTTGTTTTTTTGAGGCAGGGTCTTGCTCTTTCACCCAGGCTGGAGTGCAGTGGCACGATCTTGACTCACTGCAAGCTCCACCTTGAGCTTGCAGGTGAAGAATGGTTCACGCCATTCTTCTGCCTCAGCCTCCCGAGTAGCTGGGACTACAGGCGCCTGCCACCACACCCGGCTAATTTTTTGTATTTTTTTTTTAGTAGAGACAGGGTTTCACTGTGTTAGCCAGGATGGTCTGGATCTCCTGACCTCGTGATCCGCCCGGCTTGGCCTTCCAAAGTGCTGGGATTACAGGCATGAGCCACCACGCCTGGCCAGTATATGAGAGTATTAAAAAAAAAAGTTCTAATACAAATGGATGTTTGTCAATGGACACTTGATAACCATGCACTTTCCATGTACCAACTACAGAGCTCTATGTAAGCTGTTATTGGGGTTACAACAAGGTAATATGGCACTAATTTCAGCTTTTATTTTACATCACTTTCCAGTTTTTGAGGCCCTATCCCTTCAATTATTTTTTTGTCTTCACATTAGTTTTACTCACATTTCACAGATAAAAAATGTTAGAGTAAGGGAGTTTATACGACTTACCCAGGATGATGTGACTAGGTAGTGGCAGGGGTGCTTCATCTCCAGGTTTTCCCATTTCAAAACTCATTTACTTATCTCACTGTAACCATAGTTATCATTTCAAATGGTTATAAAGCATTTTCTAGATATTAATACTTTAATCCAATTTAAAATTAAATAAATTTTAAAAATAAAGTAGAATAAGTCTATCTTAATAGCTTTTAATAAAGCAATGACAATTTGAAATTCATAGAGCTTTAAGATTTTGCGTTAGAAATACTGAAAATTTCTTCATTGTTCTCACATCCCTTACCTAAAGACCCTGCCTTTTCTATAACTTTTGAGTTTGTAGCCCTATGAACTATGTAAACTCAATCCTTTGAGTTCATAGTTTATAAATTTAGAGATCAGTGTTTAACTTAAGCCAGATATAGTTTTATTCTACCAAGATCTTTTATTTAGGGCATACACTAAGTTCTAAGTTCTGCACACAAGGCCCGTAAGGTCAAATAGACTCAGGAGCTGAGATGGTAATTTAGGGTGGCCATGATGGACAGTGTGCAAATTGCTGAATCAGCTGAGAACTCTAATATGCAAAAACAAAGAAGGTAAATAGAGAAAAGAAGAAATGACAGATCATTTAACTCCAGGGAGAAAGAGAGGGAGAGCAAGAGAAAGTTTATGATGTGATTACTGGTGTGGATGTTTGTCTCCCAGGTATCTTTCTATCAAGGCTGAGATTTACTCACTGTTCTTGCATTCTAAGCGAAATTCCTGTATCCTTCCTTCAAATTCCCCTTGGTTGGAATGGATTTCTGTAATAACATATTCTCTGTTTAAGAAAAACAATATTCTAAGATAAAGGGATATTCAGCCCAATTTTCATTTAAATATTACATAAACAAATGGCCATAATATATAAACTGATCTATCAATAATGAATGAAATGCAAGTTTGTGTCTCTACAGATTTTATTTTAAATGACATTCTGGATACTATCTTCAACCTAATATAAATTTCTTTTACATCATTATTTATAAAATAATGCATGAAATAATTTCCTATTTCTGACGTACTGCCAAACAAAGTATAAACAGCCTTGTCAAATCATAAATATTGACTGTATGTGATAGCAGCTTGGTAGTTCTCCAAACAAAGGTATCAAGTTGCCCTCTGAATTAGATTCCTAGGAGCTGCAATAAACAGCAAACAGGATGGCTTAAAACAACAGTAATTTATTTCCTCACAGTTCTAGAGGCCAGAAGTCGCTGAAGACACTAGGGAAGAATCTGTTCCCTTCCTTTGTCTTAGCTTCGTGTGTTGCTGGCAGTCCTTGGCATTCCTGTTTTGTAGATGCATCACTCTAATTTCTGTCTCTGTTGTCACATGGTGTCCCTTCAGTGTGTCTCATTCTGTCTCTTCTCCTTTTCTTATAAGGGCACTGTTTCTATTGGATTTGTGCCTATCCTAATTCAATATGACCTCGTCTTAACTTGAATTCACCTGCAAAGACCCAATTTCCAAATAAGATCACCTTCATAAGTACAATGGCTTAGGACTTCAACATATTTTTTTGGTGGACACAATTCAACTCATAACACCTTCAGGAGAAGGGAAAATCATGCTAAACAGGTAGTAAAAACAGATATCACTAACAGAAACATTACTCCTTCTACACAGAAAATGCTTCTTGGCATTAAAAACAAAATTAAATATAATATGATAAATAATAAGCAATATGGACAGATCGAAATTATCTTTCCATCTTCCGTGGTAAGTAAATATATTGTTTGAGTTCCTCAGGTAACAACTGCCTATCACAGAAAGAAGGGAAGGATTGATAGAAGAAGGAAACACACTTCCTTATCAACTTGACAAGGTAAAAGCTACGCTAATGAGTTTTTGTCATCTAAGTGAGAGTAAATACTAGATTATGATATGTAGGACTTTGATGTAAAGGATCTCATTGCTCACCAGGTCAACTTACAAGTGGCCTGATACAGTGACCCACACATGACACTGAATGAGAGTTAGCATGTGTTCAAAGGAAAGAGGCTGAAATCTGAGCGGCTTGCTGACTCAAATCACTCGCTTGTACCCTCTGTCCATACTTTCATTGAGAAAATGGCTTAAAAAGAACAAAAAAACTGCATTAAAAAATGAAAAAAAAAAAAAGGAATGAGATAATGTCCTTTGCAGGGACGTGGATGGAACTGGAAACCATTATCCTCAGCAAACTAACACAGGAAGAGAAAACCAAACACCGCATGTTCTCACTTATAAGTGGGAGCCGAATAGTGATAACACATGGATCCAGGGAGGGGAGCAACACACACTAGGGTCTGTCTGGGTTGGGGGTTGGGGGAGGGAGAGCATCAGGAAAAATAAATAGCTAATGCATGCTGGGCTTAATACCTAGGTAGTGGGTTGATATGTGCACCAAACCACCATGGCACACATTTACCTATGTAACAAACCTCCACATCCGGCACATGTACACCAGAAATTAAATTAAAAAATAAAGCAGCCATAGACAGTTTTAAAGGACTAATTATGCTGTGTTCCAATAAAACTTTAATTACAAAAAAAAAATGAGAAAAAGAGCAACAACCACAAAATTAGCAGGGGACTTAAGGAAAGATATGTAAAGATTCAAAAACAAAATGAACAAGACAACTAAAACAGAGATAAAAAGCATGCATGATAATAATTTTATAACAATGCAGATGAGAAGGATGGCCAAGGGTTAACAATGGAGTTTTACAGGAACACTGACTAATCAGAATGGGCACCAGCCAATCAAAATGGACCCTTATGTTTTCTGGGGCTTAAAGGAGACATCATTCCTGGTGACGTGGAGTAAAGGAAGAGGTGATAAGGCATGGAAACAGATGAAATGCCAGCTGGAATATGTCCGAATAAGTGGAAATATAAGAGTTATAATGTCACTTTAGAATCTGACTAAAGAATGGACAATGCTAAAAACAGGGACATTTAGTATGGATACGAGAAAATCAAGCAAAGTAAATGGGTGAAAAGTAATAGATAGGGAAGAAAAAGGAGATTCAAAGTAAATAAAATTGAAGTTTCCTGAAGAAAAGGTTGGAATGTGTATTAAAGGTTATAGAGGACAACGTTCCTCATAATAAGTCTTATAAGGAGTTGACCAAGCACATTCAACATTGTTGGGTATTTTATTTATCTTTCTGGATATTAAAGAACTCTGTTGGCAAGGATACTTCCTTGAAACTGAAAAAAAAATTCTATGGGGGCATCAGGGCCAAAACTCACATTACATGTAGGAAAGTTACATCTCTATAGCAACATTCAATGGGAGAAGACAGTGGTATAAATTCTACAAAGTTCTTGGCAAGAGACATAGTGTTCAAGTCATACAAATTCATGGAATATTATTCATAAACTCTTCTTTAAAACAAACAAAAATATAAACTATGATATTATAATCTCACCAATAAACATGAATAGGAACTCTATCTAACCAGCTTCAACCATAGAACTCTTGGGGAAAGTAGGGTGGAGGGAGGGGCAGGGCAGCATTCACTGCTGAGACCACATCCAAGTCATTAAGTCTCACTACTATCAATAATAATGCTGGCAAACTGCTACAAATTACCCCAGATCTTCTCAGACTCACAGTTACAAAGCAATGCTATTAAGCAGTATGTTTCATGCCTTGAGTAAGGGCCAATGCCATGAAGAAAACTCAGTAAAGCATCACTGGCCAAAAAATCTACACCTGTTGAGGTAAATTCTAGCAGCACAGTTTCCATCCCAGTACTACTGAGAATTTTGGGGGGTTGTATACTCATAATACATACCTCCAAATCTTAGGATGCACGTATACTCAGTTTCAGTATAATCTTCCAGATTGTCTTGCAGAATAGCTGCATCAATGTACACTCTCAATTACTACACAGGAATTCTTGACTACTCATATTATTGCCAACACTAATAGGTAATATTACTTTTCTACTATATAGAAATAAAATACTTTTTTGATGTTTAATTTTCTCATTTAACAACACAATATTTAATGATGGTGGGGAGATTCAGCATTTCTTTACTTTCATGTTGATACTTTCGTGAAATTGCTGTTCATCTTCTTTGATCCTAATTTATACTGAATTTTCTGTAATTATCTTCTATATTTTGAGAAGTTTTTGGTACATATTAATACCAAGTATCTATTTTGTAGAATTAATCTCGTAACTTGGAAATATTTTCTTTTATCTATTTTTTTCACTTTGTGATTGAATAGAAAAGGCTCTAATTTTGCTATAGTCAAATCCTTCTTTTTATGTTCCCAGATTTTGTGCATTTGAGACCTTTTTGAATAAATCTATCCTATTCCTAAATCTGGTTCTTTTACCATTTTTTATTTCTAGAAAAATTTTATACATTTTAATGCACGTAAAGCCCACTTTTGTATGTATTTATATTAAAGAATAATTGCCTTTAGTATGCTAATTCTCCCAATATCAATCTACCAAGCAATCTGTGATTTCCATTGCTTTTTGTTATCATTGTTACTATAATTTCAAATATGTTAACTACATATCAGAACTCTATGTTTTATTCCATTTGTTTCCTCAAGAGGCGATTCCACACTATCTCCATTACTTGGACTTGGCATTATGGCTAATTATCTGGTATAAAGAATTTGTCTCTGTAATTCTCCTTTATTTAAGCTGGATTAGCTCTCTATTTAAATTTTTTGTCTTTTTACATGTATTTTTCAATGAGCAATACACATTCCAGCTGAAATTGTGATTGAGATGTATTGAATTTGTAGATAAACTTGAGGCAATTGTCATTTTTTCCATGTTACATCATAGTAACATTGTATATTATATCCCTACATTATTTAAATGTTCCTTTATTTCTTATATTCAAATTTTAACTTTTTTTACAGGATCTTTTATTTTCACAAATAAATTTAAACAGCATGTGTTTTATAACCTTCCTGTTATGCAATAAAGTAAACGGAATATGTGGAAATATATGACAGATGATAAATCATAATCAACATATATTTCTCGGTCCGAATACATTTTTCCTACTAATATTACCAATTTTATAGTTTTGTATAGTGTTTATATGCAATCATTATAATTTGTATATGTATATAATGTACTTATATACATTTATATTGAAATAATATAAATGCTTGTATAAAATAAAAAAATATATATAAACATGAAATAAATACTAAAATTACTTTATTCCCACTAGGTAAATGTAAACTGTTATTTGTCCATTTTTATAGATTTAAAATAATAGGGCTTTATACTGTTAATACTATTCTTAAATTGAAAAGATGAAGCCCCTAAAATATTATAAAATAATTGTGGGTAATTTTAATATTATGGTCATTATTTCTTTCCTTCTGAAAAATAAAAACTACAGTTAACATTATATGAGAAAAAAATTTGCAGGGATAAAAGTATGTCACATATGGCCAAATCTATCCATAATTAATATTTGCTGTTTTATAACCACTGGAATTCAATGTAGATAATTACCTCATAAGAATAAAAAGAATAGTTTGCATTTATGAAATGCAAATAAAATGGTTAGTATATGCAACATTGTATTTTCTGGCTGATAAATTTATAAAGAAAAACAACTGAAAAGATTTGGTGATAGATGAATACCTTACTCTTAGAAAATAGTATAAAGCATGAACTTATTTGACTTAAATTATGATTTTTAGGCACATAATTGTTAATTATTAATTTCTTTTGATGAAAAGATCAAATGGAATGAGTACAGAAAACTTTGATATTTATACTCTATATCACATGATAACTCACACATTATTTTGAGTTTGAATGTATTTTCGAATGATTTGGCTTCTTTTTTTGTTGTTTTAAAAAATTGCCAAAGTCGCATAACCCTATGTTATAGCTATTTATTTTTATCTAGCTTTCTGGCTACTTCTTATTATGTAATCAGGCTTTTTACTCTCCTGGGATGTAAGTCTTAAAGAGCTCACAAACACATGTAAAAGGATATAGATTCTCTCCTTGAGCTAACAGGTTATTCTATAGTTCCTTTTTCTTCTTTTTTTTTTTCTTTTTTTTTTGAGTCATAACTGATATCTGCTAACAGAAATTTTTCACTAATGTTATTTAAAATTTATAATTATTTTAAAGTAAGCATTTAGGCATCTTGATGTATACCATACCAGAACATTGAGAACTAGAGACCTAAATTTGAAAAGCAATACTTTAAAATATTTAGAAGAAATATCTAAAAAAAAGACTTGTTGATTTGAGAAAACAAAATATTTCTTTAAAATGATTTTTTATTTAAAAAGCAAGCACAAATTATTAAAATATTGATTACTTTGCTTATAATGACATAATTTACATATATTTGTGTTTATAAATAAAGGACAAGCTACAGACAGGAAGACATATTTCCAAAAATCACAAAAATTAGGTTTGCAATTGAGAACTTGAAAAAATTTCTGAATCGATTAAGAAAAAAACAAAAGGTAAATCATACATTGCAAATATTATAATTAGACAGTTAACAGTAAAGAAAAACAAATAGTCAATAAATGTATTATGCTGAAATTTATTACTAATTTTACTAATCAGGTATCATTTCACACCTATCAGAAAAAAGACCTGGCCATCTTGGCCAGTATTATGAGAAACAAGAGAAATTCTTACTTCCCCATGAGAAGTTTGAATAATATAGTAGATATTTAAAAGCATGTGTTCTAGAATTAGTCCTTTTCTGTTTCAAAACTGTTATACCCCTTAGCTTTATATGCTTTGAGCAAGCTACTTATCTTGCTATAAGACAATGCTCTATGTGTCTCCTGCATTTCTGCATGTCCTGTGAGTAGAGCACTAAGTACTCTTCATTCAGAATTTTTGAGGATATTTAGTAAATAGTCTTTGAAGATACAATGTCTCCCTCTGGAACAAAGGGCAGGGTTGGCACACTTTTAGCCTATTATTAAAGGTTCCTGAAGCTCAATGTTCCTCTTCTATCATGCAGCCCACTGCACATGCTGACATTACATGACCTTTCTCATGGGAATTGGGTTTTGGGGAGTCACTGCAATAAATGCTGATACTATGGCTACTGTTATTGCTATAAGAAATAAATTGTCCTTTGTCTAACCTAGAAGTCTTATGTCTTCTACAGGTGAATCTTTGGTAGACTAACTAGTGAGCTTGCAAGTGGGGTGACATCTCAGACCTTTACAATCCATTGCAAATGTCTCTGCTTAACTTGTTTTTATCATCTGTATAATGGCAGTCTGTGTGTGGAAATATTTTGTATTCATAGGATGGTAATATTTACCTAAATTAAAATGCAAACTGTTTAGAACAGTGTTTTGGTGCCAAGTAAGTGTTCAACATTATTCTGTGAATGTGAAGTTCCAAAAACTATCCAGTAAATATTTTTCTCCCATTCTGTAGGTTGTCTCTTCACTTGGCTGATTGTTTCCTTTGCTGTGTTTTTCCTTGATATAATCCATTGGTCAATTTTTGCTTATGTTGCCTGTGTTTTTCAGCTCTTACTTCAATGGCTTTGTCTGTACAAACGTTCTAAAGCATTTCCCCAAAGTTTTCTTCTTGTAGTTTTCTAGCTTCAGGTCTTACATTTAAGTCTTTAATACATTTTGGCTTTAATTTTTGTATATGATGAGGTATAGGAATCTAGTTTATTTGCTCTGTATATGAACAGCACAATTTATTGAAAAAACTGCCCTTTCTTCAATGTGTGTTCTTGGTGTCTTTGTTGAAAATGTGTTGGTTGTAAATGCAGGATTTATTTCTGGGTTCCCTGTTTTGTTGCACTGGTCTATATATCTGTTTTATGCTAGTTCCATGGCGTTTTGGTTACCAGAGTATTATAGTATATTTTGAAGTCAGGTAGTGTGATGCTTCCAGCTTTATCTTTGTGTTCAAGATTGTTTTGGCTATTTGAGGTCTTTTGTGACTCCAAGAGAATTTTAGGATTGTTTATTCTACTTTCATGAAGAATATCATTGGTATTTTGAGAGGAATTGCATTAAATCTTCAGATCAGTTTGGGTAGGATTAACATTTTTAACAACATTAATTTTCCCAAACCATGAACACGGACTATCTTTTCACTTATTTTGTGTCCTCTTTAATATCTTGCATAAATGTTTTATAGTTTTAATTGTAGAAATCTTCACTTCTTTGGGTAAATTTATTCTTAGGTATTTTTTGAAGTTATGTGAACGGAATTGCTTTCTTGATTTCTATTTCAGATTGTTCATTGTTGCCATATAGAAATGCTACTTATTTGTATATATCGATTCTGTATCCTGGAAATTTATTGAATTCATTTATCAGTTATAAGAGCTTTTTGGTAGAAGCTTTGTGTGTTCTTAAATATAAGATTATGTCATCTGCAAACAAGGACAAGGGATTAATAACTAAAATATATAAATAAGCCAAACAATAGCAAAAAAAATCTGACTTAAAAATGGGCAAAATATGTGAATAAACATTTCTCAAAAGAAAACATACAAATGGCCAACAGTTGTATAAACATGTTTAACATCCCTAATCATTAACAAACTGCAATTCAAAACCACACTGACATACCATCTAGTCTCAGTTAAAATAGCTGTTATCAAAAAGATGGAAAATAATAGATGCTGGTGAGAATGTGGAGAAAGGGGAATGCTTGTACTACTGGTGGAAATGTGAATCAGCATAGAAACTATGGAAAACACTATTGAGGCAGCTCAAAAAACTCAAAATAGAGTTGCCGTATGTTCCCACAATCTCACTACCGAGTATATATCCAAAAGGAAGGAAATCAGTATATAAAAGAGATATCCGCACATCCACATTTATTGCGCAATATTCGCAATATTCAAGATACAGAATTAACCTAAATGTTTACCAACAAATGAATGGATTAAAAATATGGTATATGTTTGCAATGGAATATTCTTTAGCCATAAGAAGGAATGAAATCCTAACATTTGCAGCAACATGGATGGAACTGGAGGACATTGAGTTAAATGAAATAAACCAGGCAGAGAAAAATAAAATATCACATATTCTCACTCATATTTGGAATCTAAAAAATTTGATCTTATGGAAGTAATAAGAAGAGTGATGGTGACCAAAGGCAGGGAAGGGTGAGGTTGGGGGTGTGTGAAAAGAAGATAGTTAATGAGTATTAAAATACAGCTTAAGTAGAAAGTATGAATTCTAGTGTTCAATAGCACTTTAGGATGACTGGAGTTAACAATAACTTATTACATATTTTAAAGTAGGTAGAAGAGAAGATTGGGAATTTTCTAATACAAATAAATAATAAATGTTTGAAGTGGTGAATATGCAAATTACTCTGGTTTTACACATTGTACACATGTATTGAAATATATGTATGCCAAGAATATTTACAACTATTCTGTATCAATAAAAATTATGAAACATTAATTACTATTTCCCTTCTATAGATGTATATATGTGTAATAACACAATTTTAAAATATGTAATAATGGACTCCAAATTAATTGTAGTTGTTAATGGGAGGTAAGAAGACAAATGGGATAGGGCATTGTGCAGAGTGCTTTGGCTCTATCTACTCTATTGTAGTGTTTTTTTAAAAAGTCTCTGAAAACAACACAAAAAATATGTTAAGATTTCAAAAGGCTGAATGTTGTGAACATGGTTTTTTACTTTATCACTATATATACTTACATATATATTGAAAATATTTTATAAAATACATTTTTAAATATATGCAGCACGTTATTTTGAGTGACAATTTTAGGACTCCAGAGTTGTTATTTTTTAAATGTGAAACAGCACATTTAGAAAAAACTTTCTACTTATTTGAAAGACAATCTAAACCACTGTGACCATTTTACCTATTTTCCTAGCTTTTTATTTTTATTCATAATTTTTTTTCCTGGCACCTCCTTAGCTTATTACATTCTGTGACAGTTGTAAAGATGATCATAGATTTTTGACACTCTTTACATCTTCTCCCTGGTCTAAATGACTTTGCTTGTAATTACTGAATGCACCTGCAGGGACCCCAAGAGCAGGTCACTGATGCCATGCAGCTTCCACCCTGCTTGCTGGACTACGGACTCTTGGAACCCTGAGCTACCACGTAAAACATCAAAGCACCCTGAGTCTACTGTGCTGAGATTGACCCAAGTGCAGGTTCTCTGGAACACTCAAGTCCAATGCCAGACATGTGAGAAGCATCATACATCTGACCCTTGCCCTCAGATATTTAAGTCATCCCTTCCCTCTCCCACTCCCATCCCACCTAGTCTCCTGAGTTTGTGTAGCAGAGACAGAGAAAAACCATCCCCACTATGGCCTCACAGAATTCCTTTGAACATAATAGAATGTTTATTGTTGCTCACTGATATGGTTTGGCTGTGTGCCCAGCAAATCTCATATTGAATTCCCACCTGTTGTGGGAGGGACCTGGTGTGAGGTAATCAAATCACGGGGGCAGATCTTTCCTGTGCTGTTCTCGTGATAGTGAATAAGTCTTATGAGATCTGATGATTATATAAGGGGGAGTTTCCCTGCACAAGCTCTCTTCTCTTGTCTGCTGCCATGTAAGACATACCTTTCCCCTTCTGCCATGATTGTGAGCCATCCCCAGCCACAAGGAACTGTGAGTTCTCCATTAAACCTTTTTCCTTTGTAAATGGCCCAGTCTCAGGTATGTCTTTATCAGCAGCATACACTAAGTACACTAAGTACTTACTAATACACTAAGTTTGCGCATGTTCATATGTGGCAATAGATAACTAATAAGCTTCCCTTAAAAATATCTTATTTGATGGTTACAATGGTGGTAGAGGTGAGCTGAGTGTACATGTCATTTAAACAAAGTCAGCATTTGTACAGATGATCAGAGTACAAGAATAAGGAGTACAACAAGGAGCAGCAAAGGATGTCTGAAATAAAAACAAGACCAGAAAAAAATTCAAAATGGTATTGAGCATGGTAATGTGGTTTGGTATGAGATAACTGTTGGAAAAACATGAGAATGTTTTGAGTTCAACACCTATAAAACCAAAATGGTCATAACTGAAACATGTTAGCATTTGATTAAGTTATAGGCAGCAATTTCAGAAGGTCAAATTATTTAATTAACCAGGGATGAATCTAGTCTTTTTCCCCCTTTTGTGAGATTTTATCAGAATATTGTAATGCTTAAAATTATATTTCTATGAATATATAATTTGGATGTAATAGGAATAAATATGTTATTATTATTTTTCCTTTTGATAGGTTGTTGGTAACACCTGTTCTCTGAGTTGTTTAAGCTAAATCTTTATAAAGCAAGTGCTGAAATTTGGGATCTTCCGTCATATTATTTCATTTCTAAATTAATAGGCTTCATTTATATAGAGTCATCTATCAATTTCTGTTTTTGAGAAAATCCAAATCATTTTCTGAGGAAATTTTTGCTCGTCCATAGAACCTCTTTTTCTCAGGTTCCTATTTTGATTAGATACATATTTATATTAAAAATAAAAGAGGACAGCTTTGTTCCTTTTCATTGATTTTATTATTAGTCAAACAAATGTAAGTTCTTTAGATTTTTACTAGAAATTATAACTTTACACTTTCTGCAGCTAAAACTTATCCAAAATTGTGTATGATAAATACATGAAAGCTTTTCTTTCTTTTTTTTTTATTATTATACTTTAACTTTTAGGGTACATGTGCAGGTTAGATACATATGTATACATGTGCCATGTTGGTGTGCTTTTTTTTATTATTATATTTTAACTTTTAGGGTACATGTGCAGGTTAGTTACATATGTATACATGTGCCATGTTGGTGTGCTGCACCCATTAACTCGTCATTTAACATTATGTATATCTCCTAATGCTATCCCTCCCCGCTTTCCCCACCCAACAACAGGCCCCAGTGTGTGATGTTCCCCTTCCTCTGTCCATGTGTTCTCATTGTTCAATTCTTTCCTATGAGTGAGAACATGCGGTGTTTGATTTTTTGTCCTTGCGACAGTTTGCTGAGAATGATGGTTTCCAGCTTCATCCATGTCCCTAGAAAGGGCATGAACTCATCCTTTTTTATGGCTGCATAGTATTCCATGGTGTATATGTGCCACATTTTCTTAATCCAGTCTATCACTGTTGGACATTTGGCTTGGTTCCAAGTCTTTGCTATTGTGAATAGTGCCGCAATAAACATATGTGTGCATGTGTCTTTATAGCAGCATGATTTATAATCCTTTGGGTATATAGCCAGTAATGGGATGGCTGGGTCAAATGGTATTTCTAGTTCCAGATTCCTGAGGAATTGCCACACTGACTTCCACAATGGTTGAACTAGTTTACAGTCCCACCAACACTGCAAAAGTGTTCCTATTTCTCCACATCCTCTCCAGTACCTGTTGTTTCCTGACTTTTTAATGATGGCCATTCTAACTGGTGTGAGACAGTATCTCACTGTGGTTTTGATTTGCATTTCTCTGATGGCCAGTGATGATGAGCATTTTTTCATGTGTTTTTTGGCTGCATAAATGTCTTCTTTTGAGAAGTGTCTGTTCATATCCTTTGCCCACTTTTTCATGGGGTTGTTTGTTTGTGTTTTTTTTGTAAACTTGTTTGAGTTCATTGTAGATTCTGGATAGTAGCCCTTTGTCAGATGAGTAGATTGCAAAAATTTTCTCCCATTCTGTAGGTTGCCTGTTCACTCTGATGGTAGTTTCTTTTGCTGTGCAGAAGCTCTTTAGTTTAATTAGATCCCATTTGTCAATTTTGGCTTTTGTTGCCATTGATTTTGGTGTTTTAGACATGAAGTCCTAGTCCATGCCTATGTCCTGAATGGTATTGCCTAGGTTTTCCTCTAGGGTTTTTATGGTTTTAGGGCTAACATGTAAGTCTTTAATCCATCTTGAATTAATTTTTATATAAGGTGTAAGGAAGGGATCCTGTTTCAGCTTTCTACATATGGCTAGCCAGTTTTCCCAGCACCATTTATTAAATAGGGAATCCTTTCCCCATTGCTTGTTTTTCTCAGGTTTGTCAAAGATCAGATAGTTGTAGATATGCGGCATTATTTCTGAGGGCTCTGTTCTGTTCCATTGGTCTATATCTCTGTTTTGGTACCAGTACCATGCTGTTTTGGTTACTGTAGCCTTGTAGTATAGTTTGAAGCCAGGTAGCGTGATGCCTCCAGCTTTGTTCTTTTGGCTTAGGATTGACTTGGCGATGCAGGCTCTTTTTTGGTTCCATATGAACTTTAAAGTAGTTTTTTCCAATTCTGGTAAAATTCCAATTTTACCAAGAAAGGCATTGGTAGCTTGATGGGGATGGCATTGAATCTATAAATTACCTTGGGCAGTATGGCCATTTTCACGATATTGATTCTTCTTACCCATGAGCATGGAATGTTCTTCGATTTGTTTGTATCCTCTTTTATTTCATTGAGCAGTGGTTTGTAGTTCTCCTTGAAGTGGTCCTTCATGTCCCTTGCAAGTTGGATTCCTAGGTATTTTTATTTTCTTTGAAGCAATTGTGAATGGGAGTTCACTCATGATTTGGCTCTCTGTTTGTCTGTTATTGGTGTATAAGAATGCTTGTGATTTTTGCTCATTGATTTTGTATCCTGAGACTTTGCTGAAGTTGCCTATCAGCTTAAGGAGATATTGGGCTGAGACAATGGGGTTTTCTAGATATACAATCATGTCATCTGCAAACAGGGACAATTTGACATCCTCTTTTCCTAATTGAATGCCCTTTATTTCCTTATCCTGCCTGATTGCCCTGGCCAGAACTTCCAACACTATGTTGAATAGGAGTGGTGAGATAGGGCATCCCTGTCTTGTGCCAGTTTTCAAAGAGAATGCTTCCAGTTTTTGTCCACTCAATATGATATTGGCTGTGGCTTTGTCTTAGATAGCTCTTACTATTTTGAGATACATCCTATCAATACCTAATTTATTGAGAGTTTTTAGCATGAAGGGCTGTTGAATTTTATCAAAGGCCTTTTCTGCATCTATTGAGATAATCATGTGGTTTTTGTCTTTGGTTCTGTTTATATGCTGGATTACGTTTATTGATTTTTGCATGTTGAACCAACCTTGCATCCCAGGGATGAAGCCCACTTGATCATGGTGGATAAGCTTTTTGATGTGCTGCTGGATTCAGTTTGCCAGTATTTTATTGAGGATTTTTGCATCAATGTTCATCAAGGATATTGGTATAAACTTCTCTTTTTTGGTTGTGCCTCTGCCAGGCTTTGGTATCAGGATGATGCTGGCCTCATAAAATGAGTTAGGGAGGATTCCCTCTTTTTCTATTGATTGGAATAGTTTCAGAAGGAATGGTACCAGCTCCTCCTTGTACCTCTGGTAGAATTCAGCTGTGAGTCCATCTGGTCCTGAACTTTTTTTGGTTGGTAAGCTATTAATTATTGCCTCAATTTCAGAGCCTGTTATTGGTCTATTCAGAGATTCAACTTCTTCCTGGTTTAGTCTTGGGAGGGTGTATGTGTCGAGGAATTTATCCATTTCTTCTAGATTTTCTAGTTTATTTGCGTAGATGTGTTTATAGTATTCTCTGATGGTAGTGTGTATTTCTGTGGGATCAATGGTGATATCTCCTTTATCATTTTTATTGTGTACATTTGATTCTTCTCTCTTTTCTTCTTTATTAGTCTTGCTAATGGTCTATCAATTTTGTTGATCTTTTCAAAAAAACCAGCTCCTGGATTCCTTGATTTTTTGAAGGGTTTTTTGGGTCTCTATTTCCTTCAGTTCTGCTCTGATCTTAGTTATTTCTTGCCTTCTGCTAGCTTTTGAATGTGTTTGCTCTTGCTTCTCTAGATCTTTTAATTTTGATGTTAGGGTGTCAATTTTAGATCCTTCCTGCTTTCTCTTGTGGGCACTTAGTGCTATAAATTTCCCTCTACACACTGCTTTGAATGTGTTCCAGAGATTCTGGTATGTTGTGTCTTTGTTCTCGTTGGTTTCAAAGAACATCTTTTATAAATGGTAGTTTTATAAAGGTGAGATGTGATAGTTTTATAAATGGGAGTTCCCCTGCCTTACAAGCTGACTTTCCTGCCACCATGTAAGACATGCCTTTGCTTCTTTTTTGCCTTTCATCATGATTTTGAGGCCTCCCAGCCACATAGAACTGAGTCCATTAAACCTCTTTCCTTTATAAATTACCCAGTCTCAGGTGTGTTTTTATTAGCAGCATGAGAACAAATTAATACAGTAAATTGGTGCCAGGAGAGAGTAGGGTACTTCTGTAAAGATACCCAAAAGTTGTGAAAGTGATTTTGGAACTGGGTAACAGGCAGAAGTTGAAACAGTTTGGGGTGCTCAAAAGAAGACAGGAAGGTGTGGGAAAGTTTGGAACTTCCTAGAGACTTGTCAAATAGCTTTGACCAAATGCTGCTGCTCATCTCAGATGGAGATGAAGAACTTGTTGGATACTGGAATAAAGGTGACTCTTGCTATTTTTTAGCAGAGACTGGAAGCATTTTGCCCCTGCCCTAGAGATTTGTGGAACTTTGAACTTGAGAGAGATGATTTACGGTATCTGGTGGAAGAAATTTCTAAGCAGCAAAGCATTCAAGATGTGACTTGGGTGCTGTTAAAGGCATTCAGTTTTATAAGGGAAGCAGAGCATAAACGTTCAGTTAATTTGCAGCCTGATAATGTATTAGAAAAGAAAATCCCATTTTCCAAGGAGAAATCCAAGCCAGCTGCATATATTTGCATAAGTGATGAGGAACCAAATGCCAATCCCCAAGACAATAGGGAAAATGTCTCCAGGGAACGCCAGAGGTCTTCATGTCAGCCCCTCCCATCACAGGCCCAGAGGCCTAGGAGGAAAAAGTGGTTTCCTGAGCTGGCCCAGGGTGCCCATTCAGTGTGCAGCCTAGGGACTTGGTGCCCTGCATCCCAGCCACTCCAACTGCAGATAAAAGGGCCAACATAGAGTTCTGGCTATGGCAGAAGGTGCAATCCACAAGCCTTGGCAGCTTCCACATGTTGTTGAGCCTGCCAGTGTACAGAAGTCAAGAATTGGGGTTTAGGAACCTCCACCTAGATTTCAAAGGATGTATGGAAATGCTTGGATGTCCAGGCAGAAGTTTGCTGCAGGGGCAGGGCTGTCATGGAAAACCTATGCTAGGGCAGTATGGAGGGAAATGTGGGGTCAGAACCCTCATTAAGTCCCTACTGGGGCACCACCTAGTGGAGCTTTGAGAAGTGGACCACTGTCCTCCAGACCCCAGAATGGTAGATCCACTGATGGCTTGCACGGTGCACCTGAAAAAGCCAGCCACTCAATGCCAGCCCATGAAAGCAGCCAGGAAGGAAGCTGTACCCTGAAAAGCCACAGGGGTGGAGCTGCCTAAGACCCTGGGAACCCACCTCTTGCATCAGTGTGACCTGGATGTAAGACATGGAGTCAAAGGAGATCATTTTGCAGCTTTAAGATTTGACTGCCCCACTGGATTTTGCACTTGAATGGGTCTTGTAGCCCCTTTGTTTTGGTCAATTTCTCCCATTTGGAATGGCTGTATTTACCCAATGCCTGTAACCCCATTGTATCTATGAAGTAACTAACTTGCTTTTGATTTTACATATGAAAGTCCATATGTGGAATGGACTTTCCTTGTCTCAGATGAAACTGTGGGCTGTGGACTTTTGAATTAATGCTGAAATGAGTTAAGTCTTTGTGGGACTGTTAGGAAGGCATGATTGGTTTTGAAATGTGAAGACATGAGATTTGGGAAGGGCTGAGGTGGAATGATATGGTTTGGCTGTGTCCCCACCAAAATCTCATCTTGAATTCCCACATGTTGTAGGAGGGACCTGGTGGGAGATAATTTAATTTGAGAGCAGATTTCTCCCCTCCTGTTTCTGTGATGGTGAGTCACAAGATCTGATAGTTCTATAAAGAGCAGTTCCCCTGCACAAGCTCTCTCTCCCTTTGCCTGCTGCCATCCATGTAAGACATGACTTACTCCTCTTTGCCTTCCACTATGATTGTGAGGCTTCCCCAGCAACATAAAAACGTAAGTCCAATTAAACCTCTTTCTTTTGTAAATTGTCCAGTTTCAGATATGTCTTTATGAGCAGTGTGAAAATGGAGTAATACATGCTTATTATACAAAAATAGGTTGGGATCTAAGATTAATATCTAAGTTGACATTTTAAAAGAATTGTTAAGAATTCAAAGGTTAGACGTGGTTAAAAGTAAGAGTCAATAAGAACTAAAAGAACGTCATAGAGACCTTCATAAAGGTAATAAATTGACTACATCTATTTTTGAGAAGGCTATCATAGTGACTCTACATATTTTTATTTATTCCTTGACTTTTGATTAAGTGTTCATTTTTAGTGCTAAAATTTTGAATTCCAGATAACTGAGCTTCACTGTAATATAATTTTTGTCAAATCCTTTGTATTTTTTAGAAATAATATATGATATATTACATTGTGTATATGTGTATACTTATTTTTATAATAAAATAACAAAATATTTAAAATGAGAATAATACAATATAAATAAACTAATACAATATAAATAAACTAATACAATAATATAATTAAATATTACATGCATATTTATATAAACTTAGAGGATATCTCCATGTAGAAATGTTCAACACCAAAATAGAGATATGCTTAGAATATTTGTCATGTGGCATATTGGTGAGTGTGGCTAGGATGAAATGTAATAAGCTAATAAAAAACACAAAGGTTAAGTGTTTCGAAGGCACAAGAACCAGAGTGATGGAGAGAGGGATGCATAGAAAAGCATCCCCCCCAACAACACAGACAAACATCTACATCAATATGTCACTCTTTCCTTTTCCTTGCTAACTTTGCAAAAACTTGGACACCAGAATACTGGCAACTGTAGAAGAGCATATCAAAAAATAGAATTTAAAGTGTTATCTAACTCTAAGCACATCTGTTCTCTAAATCAGCTTCTCAAAGATACATTTCATTAAAATCAATCTTGCCAACCCTTGTCACTTAGTCATTGACTCTCTGTCACTCTTTTACTGTCACCTTTCTTGACAGGATTCTGACAAGATCCAGAAGGTCAGTTAAGTTCTTTGCTGCTCTTTTCCATTAATGGTTTATTAACTAGGCAAGGCTAAATATATTCTTTTCTATTATGTGTCTCTAGCCAAAAACCGGCTCTGCAGAACAGTAGATTTCTTCCCAAATACCATGGAAGTATCATCTCCCTCAGTCTTAGAAAAAGCATGCATGCGGATGTTTTCAGTTACACTTAGACATAGTTTTTGTTTTATTAACTACAGTGGGCTTGAGACGTTTTTCTCTTTCTGATAAAATCAGCATTTTTTTCAGAGTTCTTTTAAATTAATTTGAAAATATCATCTTTTTCATTTTTCCTTCCAGTTTGCTTTTTTCCTTTCTCTCAGACCTGGATTTAGAATATTTCTCTTATTGTTAATTATATTCCGTAGAAGTCACTAAAATATCTCTCTCAGTTAACACCCAATTAACTGAAGGACTTTAGAAGTAACCTTTCTCTGAAGCATACTCTGCATATTCACGGCTCCCTTTCTACAGTTTGCATTGCTATAGTGTTTCTCTCACTGCAGAGCTAACAGAAAGTAATTCGCTGAGGTCTAGTTCTAGGAGGATCTACTATTATTGCCTCCGTCAGGGGCCTTACCTTTTATCAAAAGGAGGGCCATTGCCATCAAAATATTTTTTAGAAAAAGAGATTTTTAAAATACAGGATTCTTGAAATGCAGGGGTCTATAAAACAGCCTGCAGAGTAACTATGAATCCTTAGATAGCATATGCTAAAGCGAGTCTTAAATGTAAATTTCTAGGAAGATTAGTCATGGCTTTTTATCAAATTCTAGATGAATCTACAGCATTACCAAAATTAAATACTCTAAAATGATGCACAAATCTTGTATTTACATATTTAAGAGATGGCATATGGTAACATGTATAAGTACAAACTTTTTAGCAAAATAAAAATCCATGGAATTTACAGTGAATTTAGAATTTGGGTATCACCACTATGCTTTCATTCCTTAATTTAGTCAAAAATGGCAAACAACTTCCAGCCTTTATCTGCCCTTCAGCACATTGTTTGGGAGCTCACATAAATATTCACATGCTGCTACATTCACATACATATATATCACATGAAGATTTGGCCTGACGTTACTGAAAACTTGCCATCTACATACTCTGTTCATTCTTCTACATCTACCATTTTTTTATAATCTAAAAAACTTCTATAGTAAAAAGTTATCTTATTCATGGTAACATGTTTTGTTTTTTAATTTCCTATGTATACATTCTTTGTTCTAAGATAAACTGTTGCTTTTTTTGGTTTTTCTTTGTATTGATTTCATCTCAAAAGATTTAATTTTATTCCATATATCTATACAAGAAACAAGCAGTATCCAGTCAATTTTAATACTAAATGACTTAACGCTGGAGAAAAATCAAATAAATGCAAAAATATCAAAAGGCAAATTAAAAGATAAATTAATACAGAGTGTTTGATAATATTTAATTTGTGGACACATTGCATTGAAAAAGCAGCTTCAGTTTATTTTGAGGAAGTCACAGATCTACAAGTGTGACAAATGGTGTCCACATGAGAACAAAGCATTCTGCCAGACTGAAAAGTAGAACACTCTCTGTTTGGTAACAGTAGCCGATTGGTTACTGGTTGAAATTGTTTCTAAATGTTCTTTCTCAATTATCTATAAAACCTACTACTTAATTTCCTACTGTGTTTGTATTAAATTTCAATGTAACTAACATTTTGAAATTCAAGTGTCTTTCTTCTGTATTTAATAAGTGAGGCCCCTCCAAAAACAAACATCAAGGAGAATTCGCCTTTACCTTTGTAGTCCAGTGGCTGGAGAGAGTCAGTGGAGAATTACTCTGATGGTTGATTAAGCACATGTCAAAAACAACAGAAACAGGCACAACATGGTGCACACAAGAGAAAGAGGGGGACTGAAAGAAAGGAAAAAAGAAAAGTCAGCCTCGATGAAATTATTTCAGAATATGTAGATGTTTGCTTCATTTCAAAATAAAAGCTTTATTTTCTATCACATATGGTAGCATGTTAGTATGTGGTGGGGTGTGGGGAGGGGGTGCCATAATACATTGAGTGCTTGGGCCTCCAAGGCTCTTCCTTTACCCAAGATAGATAGAGTGCATCTAAATTCAGATATTATAATTCTTCTTAGAAGGCAACTAATTCACTTTATTTAGCCAGATGTTTTTCCTTTTGAAGTTATTTGAGATTATTCATATTAGAGAGAAAGGATGAAATGAATTTATTCAGCAATTAAGTATTAAGTTAGATATAAAGAAGTGTTTACATAAAACTACACTTTTTGAGTTTAATTTTCATCACAAATCCATTTTTACTGATATCCTAGCTTTGGGTCTTTCTTCATTTGGGGTCTCATTGTTTCTCATCTTTATCTATTGGCATCACCTCTCTGGGTTGCCAATGTTCTTGCAACAGACTCTCACACTTTGTACTGTGCCACAAATCACTGCTTGGGAATTGGCCAGAATCTGGGATGGGAGTGGAACAGCAGGGTAAAAATATCCCAGTTGATCATGTGCCTTCTTAGCCCACAAATCTTGGTTGGTAAACCATTGCAACACATTCATCGTCCAATTTCCTAGGACATACTTAGTATGTAGGCTTTATTGTCACTGTTGAAAATCCATGAACTCAGACATCCTTTCTCTCCTCTGGGGACTTGCTCTCTTGCATCTTTTCTGTCTCAAAACCTATAGTGAGTACACTCCCTTTTAGCATAAGCTGTGCTACCTCATCCTGATTCCTCTGCTGCTACAGCCACTCTCTGGCTTTTGTGCTCTAAGTCAGCAAATAGCTCTATTTTATGCTGCTCTTCTGTTAAAGAGCTCTTTCCACAACTTGACTTTGATTTTGTTGACCTCTGTTAGGGAGCACATTCTATGCCCCATTGCTGTGTATTCCTGCCTCTGGAATAATTCCTAATTCCTTAATCAATGTATCCAATCAACATTAATTACTAAGGACCTTTTATATGCCAAGAGGTGTGATGATGAGTGCTAAGAATAAAATAATACATATGATAGATACATACCCTGCCCTTGTGAAGTCTTCTGTCTGGCAGAACTACTAGTGATTCTGAGGATATCTTTATTTTCATCAGGAGATATCTTTGTTTATTTAGGACAGAATTAAATTCTTCCTGGGAAACTGTCAAATATTGGTCTCTTTCCCAGCAAGCAAATCAAACATACATTTTTTGGTGTTTTTTTTTTGTGACACTTGCTATAAGCAAATATTGTACATTCTTAGAATTTCAAATGTTTCTTATCGAAGTAGAGCCCTGGTACTGTATTACTATAGCAGAATTTTGAATGTAGAAACAGCATTCTGCTTCTTTATTTTCATCCACATTATTAATTCTGAATGCCTTATCCATTCTGTTCTCATATTCCCGTTTCCATACAGATCAGCAATGCATGCACCCCTGGGAGGGGTAATCAATTATGAGATAACAAAGTTAACCAGTTATCAATATCCTTGATTGATTGTTTATTCTCACTTTTATTTTCATTGCCAACTACTACAGACTGCAGGTTTTTAGCCTAATAAACATCTCTCGAATCCATAACTTTCCTCTTCATTCTTACCTTGTCCTCAAGTTCAGGACTCAGCTGGAAGTTGTCCCTAAACTACACTCTTTTATCCCTCACAAACATTAACCATATATTCACCAGGAAATATATGTTAAAGGAAATTCAAGCCATATTATTTTATGCATAAAATTTTTAAGTAAGTCTTATTGCTTACAGAATTAACTCCAATCTTAGTGGACTTAACATAGCTTGAGTTTCTGCCTTGTAGTCCTGACCCACTTTTCTCTCTTCTGGTTAAAGGCTGCTACCCAAAGACCTTGAAGAATATACCCGCAGTCAAACAAAGCTGTAGTCTTAGTACTATAGCAAGGCAAATGGTACATCATAGAGAATAATAGGATATCTCAGTGAAAAAGTGTGAGAATAGGCTGGTTACAGCATTTGAGTTTGTGTGAGGTGAATGGGGGTGAGTTTAAGAAAGTGGGAAGTTTTCTCTGGTTTGAGTGTTGGCAGGAAGTAGGCTAAATATACAAATTGTTATCTTAATTCTCTTTCTCTCTTATTTTAAATCCGGGAGGCAGAAGCAGTGAATAGGAACTAAAACTGTAGTTAGTTAAGAACCAACAGTCATTTATGTCAGCCAGGTAAGAAAGATGTTCAGGTTTTTAATTGAAACACTGTCCTTGTTTTTCTCTCTTTTCAGACATAGATACAGTGTAGTTTTGGTTTTGTTTCACTCATTCATATTAGAGAGCACCTGTCTGATACTGTTGCTGTGGGAATCACTTTCGATTAAGTAGAAGACATCATGAACTACCTGTTGTTGCCAGGTCAGCCATCAGCTAACACTGGCTGAGGATGCTTTTCTTTTTCTGCATAAATAATTTGGAACTATTATGCATGGGAATTTTTTCACTTCTCCTTTATTTATTTATTTATTCAACCATTTATGTCAGTATAGACTTATGATTATTTGTTTTGTAATTTGGATTATAATACTATACTACTTTATTAATTCTATTTGTTTTGTTTTCCAAATTGTTTTCCAGCTTTGGCCATTGAGAGGTCTTTTCAGTTGGCTCCTGTGCCCCTTTGACATTCCCCAAGGAGTGTTTTCATTTGTTTGTTTCGTTACTGAGCATGTCCTCACTTTCTGGTGCCTCAAGATGCTCTATGTTCACCTTATATATTTTCTGCACCAGGAAAATATATTACTAGAACCAGCTATTTATCCAAGAAGGCTAGTTTCTTTTCATTAGAGAATAATATTAGAAACCAATATCTGTGCTCTGCCCTACTGGGTAGCAAGTATTTTCAGTTGACAGAACAAGGAAACACATGTGCGTATAGACTATGTGTGTGTGTGTTTGTGTGTGTGTGTGTGTGTGTGTAGGATGTAACTACACGTATATATATATATGATGTAACTACATGTGTATATATGTTACACTAAACATGAGTTTATGCTGATGTCTTAGATTCTAACCCATTACTACATCATTCATTCTAAATTCCTCCCTTCCTTATCTGTAAATTTGCACTCCAAGGGTAAGAAATCTAGCTGCCGTCATCTGCCACACATTTCCTCAACTTTTCACTTCCAATGTAAATGAACAGCAGTATCAAAATTGTGAACCCACACGCTCACAGGAAACAACTTTAATTACGAGAATACAGCTTTATGTGCATTTTCTTTTACTATTGGTCCACTCATTTCCAGACTCCACATATTTCTGCAGTTACTTAGGTCAATACTTTCTTCTCCCACTCCTTTTACTGAGCTGGTTTCATATGTTTGTAATAAAGTTTCTTCTTTTGTCACAGTTTACATTCCTTCTTTGGTCTCCCACCTTTCTAAATGATTTCTTTTTTAGTTTGCGTAAAGTCTACTCTGTGTTGTAACCATCTATGAAGTTTGACAAATCTGTAATGTCTTGTATCCACCATTACAGTATCACATAGAATAGTTTCTCTGCCTTCAAAATCCCCTTTGTTTCATAAATTCAACCTTTCATCTTTCCCTCAACACTCGGTAACCATGAATTTTTGAATTGTGTATATAGTTTTGCCTTTCCCAGAATGTTATATAATTGAAATCATACAGTATGTAACTTTTCACACTGGCTTAGTGCACTTAGCAATATTGACTTAAGGGTTCCTTGTCTTTTCATTGCTTTATAGCTCATTTATTTTTACTATTAAATAACATTCCATTGTATAAATGAACCACAGTTCATTTATCCATTCACCTTTTAGGACACTTTGGTTGTCAACAGTGTTTTGCGACTATGAATAAAGCTGTTATCTTACTCTTTTTTAAAATGCACTTTAGGTGTACTCATTCCTTAGGTTGAGTACACCTAAAGTGCATTTTAGATATACTAATCATCTCTGTTTCTGTTTCTGTAATGTCATTATCATTAAAAACATCTCATTGTGTTATATTTATATGCTTATAATTCTTTTTTTCTTGCAGTCAACTGTAAATCTCTTAAGGACTTAGACCATGTCTAATACGTCTTTGTATTCCTGGTTCCTAAACTGGATTTCAGAGAATATTTTTAGCTGAATGAATTTGCCAGGGAGTGTATGCAACAATTTATATTTCTTGTGCATCATATCATTTAACACCACACACACACACACACATTCACAAGTAGGTTAAATGAATCACCCCAAATAAAGAACATGAAATTCAAAATACTTTTCTTTAATGATTACCATATTCTGAGTTTTACATATGAGGCTACTTTGGTAAACTTAGTCTAGTAGTTAAAAGAAAATTATATAAGTAAGGATTTAAAACTGTTGGAAAAAACTACTTTAGTCTCTTATCGGTATTATTTGAAATAATATAAAACAAACTCATTAATATTAATGGAATCAGAAATTTTCTCTATTTAAAAAATAGTTATTCTTTTGTCTTATTTTTATCCTTAAAAATAATCTTTTTTGGCTGGGCGCGGTGGCTCATGCCTGTAATCCCAGCACTTTGGGAGGCCGAGGCAGGCAGATCAGGAGGTCAGGAGATGGAGACCATCCTGGCTAACACAGTGAAACCCCATCTGTACTAAAAATACAAAAAATTAGCTGGGCATGGTGGCGGGTGCCTGTAGTCCCAGCTACTCGAGAGGCTGAGGCAGAAGAATGGCGTGAACCCGGGAAGCAGAGCTTTCAGTGGGCCAAGATCGCGCCACTGCAATCCAGCCTGGGCGACAGAGCAAGACTCTGTCTCAAAAAAAAAAAAAGTATATATATATATATACATACACACACACACACACATATACATACATATATATACACACATATATATACACACACATATATATGTGTATATATATACACATATATGTGTGTGTGTATATATATGTGTGTGTATATGTATATACACAGATATATGTGTGTATATATATATACACACACACACATATATATATAAATCTTTTTTGATTGGGTGTTTTGTACCAAAGAATATTAATGCAGTAGACAGTTGTGAAATATTTTCAGAACAAACAAAAATGCAATTCTCTTCTTTTAGTTTAGTTCCGTTAAAATTACAAGTCATCTGAAAGATGATAAACTATGTGCTACTTTTAACGTCCCAAATATAAAGAGTCAAATCAATAATTCATTTCTCTATGAAAGAAGAGACATATTCAACATTTTAAAGAAATTGTCTAAATTACCCAGACACACTTAAAGTAGAGTGATTTATATAATTCTTTGTATATCAAGTTCTTGTGTTTTACTGAGAACATTTAAAATTAGTTTTATACGTTTTATTAGCAATGGAAAGATACAACATTAGCTATAGCCAATTCTCATTATTTGTGGTAGTTATGTTCTATAAAGTAACTATAAACACTGAATTAGGAAACATTGACCCTTTGCTCCTAGAAGAAATACAGGGTTAGGTTCCTGCAAACCTGTAGTCATATTTTCATCAACCAATCAACACATAACCTTTGTTATGTGTGTTTCTGCTTGATGTCTTATTTACTGTATATTGTTGATTCATTAACATTGCCTTAGAGTTAACAGCACTTAAATCATCCCTAAATGAAATCTATCTAATACATATATTTTGTCAATAGGGCACATTACAGCTTTCTTGTCCTTAGGAACTGTATTAGTCCATTTTCATGCTGCTGATGAAGACATACTAGAGGCTGAACAGTTTAAGAAAAAAAAGAGGTTTAATTGGAGTTACAATTCCATGTGGTTGGGAAAGCCTCACAATTATGGTGGAAGGCAAGGAGGAGCAAGTCACATGTTACACGGATGACAGCAGGCAAAAAGAGAAAGAGCTTGTCCAGGGGAACTTCTCTATTTAAAACCATTAGATCTCACGAGACTTATTCATTATGGTGAGAATAACACAGGAAAGACTTGACCCCATGATTAAATTACTTCCCACTGGATTTCTCGCACAACACGTGGGAATTCAAGATAAGATATGGATAGGGACACAGCCAAACTGTATCAGGAACACTAAACAATTCTTTAGCACTATGCTTGGGGGCCAGTTTATACAGTGAAATCAGCAACAGAAAGCATGCACACACACATGCAAACCAGAAAAAGTTTTAGCTGATGTGCTTGTTTATAACACATCAGCTGAAACAAGAAGGCAGAGCAGTTCCATTTTGGCCTCACTTTTTTCTTACAGCAACTCTGTGCGGATGATTATTATTTTCCTAATTTTACAAATGAGGATGCTGAAGTTTCATGAGGAACGAGAAGGAAAGTTTCCAGGAAGAAGGTGAGGTTAATATAAAATTTAGATTTAAATGCTGAATTAGAATGAAAAAGGGAAAGTGAACTTTTTAAACCTGACTAATGGAAGGAAGGTTTGTTCAGAGCAGTACTTAGTCTACAGCTTATTATCTCTCAATATTGGGAAACTGCCTTCTGAGAACTCTACCAAATGACCGTCAAATTATGAAGTTTCCAGCATGGTTAACAGATACAAGCACTGTTTCCTTCTTGAAGGCAGGGAAATAACCATTTCAGGTAATTGGAGAGAACATTACTTGAAGAGCTGGGAATATGAAGCTTTAGACTAGGGACCATATGAAATCCACCTAACATATCACAAAAGCAAGACCTAAAAGGATCAAGGTGTGTTCCAAATAACTACATGCTAGAACAAATTTCAATAATATTTACAAGAATACAAAAATATCCAGCACTTCAAATATAAAACTCCCAATTGCTGGTATCAATCAAAGATTACCAGGTGTATTAGTCTGTTCTCATACTGCTATAAAGATACTACCCAAGACTGGGTAATTCATAAACAAAGGAGATTTAATTGATTCACAGTTCCACATGGCTGGGGAGGCATCAGGAAACTTACAATCATGGTGGAAGGGGAAGCAGGCAACTTCTTCACAGGTGGCAGGAGACAGTGTGTGTGTGAAAAGGAGCAAGTGCCACACTTTAAAAGCATCAGCTCTCATGAGAACTCCATCACTATCCTGAGAACAGCATGGGGGAAACTGCCTCCATGATCCAATCACCTCCCACCTAATCCCTCTTCTGATATATGGGGATTGCAATTTGAGATGAGATTTGTGTGGTGACATAGAGCCAAACCATATCACCAGGAATACAAAAAAGCAGGAAAATATAACTTACAGTGAGAAAAGTAATGAATCACTTGACACCCCCCCCAAACAACTACAGATGTCAGAATTAGCAGACAATGACATTAAGACAATTTTTACTGCAGCTATATAAACTACAGAAGTAACGTGGGATTAATTGACCTTAAAAGATGATTATTAAAGAAATAAGTAGGCCAGACATGGTGGCTCATGTCTGTAATCCCAGCACTTTGGGAGGCCGAGGTGGGTTGATCTCGACGTCAGGAGTTCGAGACCAGCCTAGCTAATATGGTAAAACCCCGTCTCTACTAAAAATACAAAAATTAGCTGGACATGGTGGTGCATGCCTCTAATCCCAGCTACTCAGGAGTCTGAGGCAGGAGAATCGCTTGAGCCCACGAGGCAGAGGTTGTAGTGAGCCGAGATTATGCCACTGTACTCTAGCCTGGGCAACAGAGTGAGACTCCGTCTAAAAAATAATAAAATAAAAAATGAGTAATTAGTTCTTGGACCAGAACCCTCACATTAGAAAATAACATGATGAGATAGATTAAAAGAAGGGAAAATTAAAAGAAATTCTTACAGGATTGTGTTGAAAAGAGGAAATCATTATTGTAGAAATAGTGTCAGGTTTGTAGTCGCTCCAAATGAGTTTCAGTCTTTACTCTGCCATTTACTATTTATATGACTTTAGAAAAAATATCAATTACTGTGAGTGTCAGTTTTCTTATCTGTAACAAAGGAATAATAATAATAACTCACACTGGTATAAATATGTAGTAAAACCAATAATATACTTCATATATATGAATATATACACATACCTTTATACTTATGGACTTCACTTATACACATATGCGCAAACACATATAAGTGTATTCTCATGACAGTTTAAAGTGTGACTTGGCCATAACATAGTAAATGAGTTTACATGGGCAGAAGTCATAAAATTCTGATAAAACAGAGCATAACTTTTTTCATCGGCATTGAAAGGTCCATTATTTTAGGTATGTTTTTTAGATTATATTATTAAGGAACAAAATTATTTTATAGTTTTGTTCAGGACATGTGATGGACACGAAGGCTTTAAAAATAAGGGGAGACTAGAGACAATGTTCAACCTTCAGCTTACAAATAAGAATGGGTTCAGGGAAGCCAACATAATTATCCACGTTAGAAAAAGAGCTCTTCTAACCCCGACAGGTTGTCAGGATTACAACAATAAAGAAAACTTTTTAAAAAATGTTAATAACTGGGGAAAGAAAAAAATGTAACTTTTTAATTTTAGCAGTGAGGTCACAGGGGGTCAATCAGAATCTAAGACATATGATTAAAGAGACCAAAAATGTAACTGTGCAAGTTTGGATTATTCATTTCTGCTATCACCTCAGTTTTTGAATTCTAAAGCAACCTAGGAAAGAGCTTAGCTCTTGCAGTGGGTGGTGGGGCAGAGTTACAGACCTTATTTGGTACTCTCATTGCACTATTTATAATTCTGTACAAAAACAGACATTTTTACAGCATGATTTTGTAGTTGTCCTATCTCTAGGGGATGTGTAAAAACAAAATAACATGCATTTTTGTTAGGTTAGACTGGATATGTAAATTTATGACTAAGATAGATCGATATTTTCTTCAGACTAGTGATTTTTTTTCTCTTCATAATATAAACATAATTTTAATGAGATAACAGAAACAAAGTTTAGTTAGGAGGCATAAAATTTGTAGACATGTCAGAATTTCCTGATAAATTTGGATTTTCAGCCTACTTACAGCTATGATTAAATAATAAAATTCAGGCTGGGCGTGGTGGTTCATGCCTGTAATCCCAGCACTGTGGGAGGCCGAGGCGGGTGGATCAAGAGGTCAGGAGATCGAGACCATCGAGACCATCCTGGCTAACACAGTGAAACCTCATCTCTACTAAAAATACAAAAAATTAGCTGGGCATGGTGGCAGGCGCAATATTCCGAGCTACTCGGGAGGCTGAGGCAGGAGAATGGCATGAACCCCGGGAGGTGGAGTTTGCAGTGAGCCGAGATCACGCCACTGCACTCCAGCCTGGGCGACAGAGCGAGACTCTCGTCTCAAAAAAAAAAAAAAAAATTCAAAGATATATCTAGAACATACTATCACAAAATAAATAATTCTACATGCTGCTACACTTTGATAGAGTGTTGGTTAATTTTAAAAACATTAGTTTTTATTATACAAGTTCCCATCCTCCCCCTTTCATTTGGATAAAAGAATTCCAACAAGAGAGTCGAAATTGAGAGCAAATACCTTTGCCATATTTTGGATCTTATTAATGACGCTACTTGAGGGGGAAATCTGCATCCTGTAGCTTGACTTTTCATGCTGATTTTGACTGTTAGATTTAAGTAAAATGACATATCATAGGTTAATATGAAGTAATAAAATAAAAGCTTAGCTTAGGATTTTGTAATCTTCATCAGTGGATCTGTTCTGAGCTGCTAAAGGATTTTCTATAAGGATTTACTTATTTATTTTTGTTTTTACTTTTACAGCAATATAAAAGGATATTGGAAGCATTCTGAATCCTCAAGATGAGCACTTTGCAAGTGAGTTCTGTTAACTGATTTTATAGCTGTATTTGTGATTATCTTTCTTGCTTCTGTATTGGGGCTAAAGAACTACTAAAATGGCATTAGGATTTGATGTGTTGCTTCTCAAACTGGGAACTTTAGATATCTGAGGATCTATTGAGATATTTTTGGGAATCAGTGAGTTCTCGCTTTACTACTACTACTACTACTACAACACACACACACATACGCACACGCACACACACAGGAGTTTCCTTTAGTTACTTTATAAAAATGGATGTTGAAACACTATTGATTCTTGGATCCTGTTAAACATGCTTCTACTTCTTCCTCTCCTAACTTGTGAACATCCACTCAGGGGAAAAAAAGCAAAATGTACCATATGATGGGCAGGAAGGCTGGCAAGAATCTTGTAATCTCTCTTCATCAATGGATCTGTTCTGAGGTGCATCAGAATTTTCTATAAGGATTTACCTATTTATCTTTGCTTTTACTTTTAGAGCATATTGTTGGCAAAAAACTCGGCTGGCAAGAAACTCACAAAATTATTTTCAAAATGTAAAGTTTCATGATAACAAATCATTCATTTTTATTAAAATGAATAGTGAAAAGGCAATGATGACGTTTTGCATGGATAAAATAGTAAGAAGCAATTTCAACAAATAAAGGGTAAAGCAATGACTCAAGTAAGATTTGTGAGTTCAAAGCTCATGCTTATTTCACTTGGTTTGTGAAATATGCATAGCGCTTCTCAACTACAGCTTTTCATCTCTTGAAGTGCCTTGCTTATAATGTTTTTTAGTCATTGTATGACACATAATGAATATGAGTTGCACATCTTACTTCAAAATAATACACTATACCTTACTATGAATAATCCAAATACCTAGAATAAAAAATCATAACTTAATAGTGTCTCCAAATATATTTAGTTCCATGGTGAATCTAAACATTAAGTGAAAATAGCATATATATTCTAATTTCGCTTAAAATATGTTAATTTTGCACAAATCCTTGAAACTGATTGCCTTTGACCCACCCCACCCCCAAATCCCTCTGCTGTACATAACTCTTCTGGGTGATAATGAGGTGTAGGAGAGCAATTTTAGCAAGAGTCTGATAATGTTGTTCTGATACCACACTAATTGGTACAGATCATAAGGACATTATATTTTTGTGATCTACGCCTCTCAGTTTCCTTCTAACCATTAGTGTCAGTGGGTAGAACTGGCTATACATGATGAACATACAGCTATATAATTAGTTATCCACACTGACCTTGAGAACTGTGACTGAGAAAAACAACAAATTGTGCCATACCAGGAGACTCTTTGGCATATAAGCTGAACCTAGCCCCTTAACCCTTTTATAAATAATTCAAATTAATACCTTCTTATCCTCATTCTTTTTCTGTGGTTCAGTTCAACTCAGACTTCTCTCTAGATTTTCCCCCATGTTAGGGGTAGATTATCACTAAATACTCTTATCTCTAAATACTGCTTATTTAATTTCCATGTGTTTTTTTTTTCATAATAAAAGCATTATATGGTGGGAATCCTATTGCCATGGCAACCAGGAGTGGCAGCATCACATCATCTGAAACCTAAATAATGCTTAACAAAACCGCTGCTGTGTTCTCATCTCACCTTGTTAAAATGATGTACAATCTCTGCAGTGCCTGCACTGTTATTTTATTTGTTTCTTCACAAGGTCTCAGTAACCTGTAATATATTCTCATGATTTCATATCTACTTTTTTCACTAATTAACATTGATTCATTTTTCCCCACATAATTATATGTTATCCACATCAATATTGCACATGCATTCCTATTTTTAAGAGAGTGAAATACACTGAGTCAAGTTAAAGTGAAAAATTTTAGATGATTTTGATATAACTCATGTTATGTGCATTTCTATAGAAATAGCTAATGTCATTCAGAAATGAAAAAGTTTTTTTTTTTTTTTTTTTTTTTTTTTTTGAGACGGAGTCTGGCTCTGTCGCCCAGGCTGGAGTGCAGTGGCGCCATCTCAGCTCACTGCAAGCTCTGCCTCCCAGGTTCACGCCATTCTCCTGCCTCAGCCTCCTGAGTAGCTGGGACTACAGGCGCCCGCCACGACGCCCGGCTAATTTTTTGTATTTTTAGTAGAGACGGGGTTTCACCATGTTAGCCAGGATGGTCTCGATCTCCTGACCTCGTGATCCGCCCGCCTCGGCCTCCCAAAGTGCTGGGATTACAGGCGTGAGCCACCGCGCCCGGCCATGAAAAAGTTTTTTAGATAACACATTAAAGCTGTTCAGGCTGACATAATATGCACTTACAGTATGAACTATGTAAATAATATATGCTAATTAATTGGGCACCAGAGTGATTTATCATATTTCACCAAACATACAAGGATTGTAACAATCTTAGAATATAGAATGTAGTATGTATCTCTTGAACCATACACACAGTATTGTCTCAGTGTCAGTGCTAGGATGAATAAAAGCATTTCAATTTGCTTATTTTTTGAATTTCTTAAGTTCCTGCAGCATCGGGGATAAAGAAAATTGATGAAAATACAAAGGCGAATAAGACCAAGTACTAGTCTTCAACAATCTAGTTTTAGTTGGCAAGTATAACTATTAATTTCCTTGGTTATTAAACTATTATTTGTTATCCTGCTGATTTAAAAATCAATATTTATCTTAAAACTTATTTTTTTTCATTGTTTTAGAGTCAAAGAAGTGCTTTACTATTCATTTGTAACTTAGATGCCATTGAAGGAAGGAGACAAGGACCCGACTCATGCTGGAGTCTGGAGTGGGTTTTTCAGGGGCAGACAGAAAACTGTTTTACTATGAAAAAAGATCAGCGGGGCATCTTATGCACATTATTGGATTGTATGCACATATTGACAAGGAGACCTCATGTTTTTGTTAAATATATTAGTAAAGACTTTTGGGAATGCTCCTCAAGCCAAGGAACTATACTATAGAGACTACTCCACATCTCTAGAGTAGTGACTTCACCAAAACCTCATGGTCCCTCACCCAAAGTCATATAAGTGTCTTACTTCTCAGACCAATATTTCAGTCTTCCCATAATATATGTAATAAGACATTCTAGGGGAGGTTGAGATAAAAATACAATAAAATTTTGTCAGAAATCAGAATTTTCTTCATTTGTGAGATATATAAATTATCAGTGAAAAAGTTCTGTTAGCTGTTCTAACACATCTTGTTTCTGACAGAAAAATGATGCCCTTGGTTATCCCTACTTCCACTTGCAAAATACAGTATTATTGAAAAAAATAAATTATCCCTGTGACTATTAAGATTTTCTTAAAATGGGATTTGGTCTTTAGCAGAAAATTGTATTACATTTCATCCTTGCTAAGCAATTTACTTCTATGCTTGATATACATTTCAATTGCCACTTTGGGAGGAAGCTATATTTTGAGATGGTTGGAAAAAAACCTTACCATTCTGTCAAGTGACTCACGCTACTTTTTGTAAAGGCTTATACAGAAGTTTTGATAAAAGGAATATTTAACTACCTTCATGGTCAGTCCTTTATAGATTTAAGAATAAAAAAGTGATTGTGGAATTGTTTAACTTACTATTATTTTTTTCATTCTTATTACCCCCCTTTTCCCCATAATATCCACACACTGTATTCTTGTCTAGTTCCATTCACTGAGATCATTCTCATTAATCTAAGAAGTCTTGGTCTTCTTTTGTGATTGGGTTATGAAGAGTTTAAGGTCAAGATGGCATGACATTTTGATGAAACCCTTTGACATTTGCAACTTTTTTAACAAAAGCATTTAATGCCAGGAGCTTTTTGACATAGCACTGTGATGTGCAATTTTCACATAATGTTGTTTTTGACATGGCTTAGGAAAACTTAATTTTTCAGCTTGTATTATCATTATTGGCCTCACCTTGTCATTGAGCTAACCTCACCGTACAATGAGGATAGGAGAGAAGGTAGGTTCTATGCAAAAAGCAGGTGTTAGTGCTAGAGTAAAGTTCAGACAAGGGTTACAGAAAGGGGATTAATCCCAATCCCGATGAAACATCATGTATCTAGGAATCAATACTTAACATCGTTTCACATATCACAATGCCCATCAATTGTTAAAATAAGTATGTGCTCATTCTCTCAGGACTCACCTGCATCTGTGATTGCTTTATTTCAAACTTTCTTATTTATTTGCATCAACTATAAGACCTGGAGAAAGATGGTATTTGAACACAACAAGATCACTTACTATCATTTCAAATGGCCTAGGAAGTCCAGTTTTTCATCTTATTTCTAATAAATAGTTCTCTGTATACAAATTACATATAATATTATTAAATGGAAAATTTGGGAGATAAACCTGATATCCCCTTAAAGAATAATGTATATCTCATATTAACATATATCTTTATTTTGTATTCTAGAGGTAGCATCTAACTATACAAATGTTTAAATAAGATATAAAGTATAATACTTTGGTAATTGAGGTCTGGGCTAGACATGTCTGTAGTGGATATATTTTAGTAAAAAGAAATGAGATTTAAATCTAATGCCTTAACAAGGTTTTTTTTTTCACTCCGTATTAAAATGACTGAATCAAAATGGCAATGTCAAAACATATTGTTTCAAAATAGTCAAGCCAAAAATGATTGCTATTAAAGAGTTGGGCATTTGAAGAGGTAACTACAGTTGAATTTCTTTACCTTTCTCATTTTTTCTATGTAAGCTTTATTAAATCCTGTGCCTATGTTGTCACTGAGGTGTGAACTTCAGCTGAATGATCTTTGCACCAAGATGTCATCAACAGCATCATGGTTCAGAAGAGGGATTACAAATGCCATGTAGTCAGTGCAAATGCTATGTGGTCAGTCCCCATAGCAAAACCCACTGCATTACCGGATGAGATCCTTGAGGACTGAACCAGAGGAAGCATGCCATCTTTCTTAATAATTGCCCGATCCTATTGCTTACATTTCGCTATGGGAGAAAGGTGAAATAGGAAGTAGTTGAAAAGATTTTGTAGAAAGAGATATAGGATACACAAAATTTAATGAATCCTTATTTTCCTGAAATGAGCTTCTGGTATTGCTCACTCCTAGGACAGTGGTTTACACCATGCTGTAGTCAAGTCTACCTAGGCTATGAAAACAAGATTAATCTTTTCTTCCATGTCTCCTTATTTACATTAGGAAAGTTATAAATTCTGAAGAAACAGTGTGGGTGTTTAGGAGAGGGCCATGGTGGGAAGTCTTCAATAATAAGAGTTAAATATTTATTTTTTAAAAAGAATTTCTAAATAAATTAATGACCGTACATGTTACTTGGGTACTCTTTGGTTGACAGTAGTGGAAAATGAAGTTTTTTTTTCTTCCTTGGGGATACCCAACCTCTTCATGACTTTCCTATTTTTTATATTTTATTTGATTTTTCATTCCTCTTATTAGCCAAAGTTTTAACACTTTTGCATTCTGCTATATTTTCCTCTTGGAAGATTGTCACTGAATACATAAAACACATACATGCACACAGTTTACAATCATTCAGATTCTCTCCTGCTTCAGTCTAGGGACTTGAATCACAATATGTTGAAATACAGAATATGAAAGCAAGTTGGTTAATGTGCTGACAGCTTATTTTGTTTGGAAGTAGTTGCTTGTAGATGGGATATAAATTATAATTATTTCACAAATAGATGAAGAAAAGTTCCTGAACCAGGGAGAATAAGATTCTCTGATATATGATGAGGTGTCTTTTTTATATATCTTGAAACACCGATTTAGCTATCAAAATTGTTTTCAGTTCTGAGATAAACATAATATGAAAAAGGAAATAAAGCTAATTTAATCTGGTGAATGTCTCAGTATAAACAGTCTAGATATAAGAAACATGGTTTTGTTATTGAATCACTAATTTTCCTTTTTAGCCTAGAAATCTGATTATCTGAAGGCCTTACCGTATTATTTATACAGGACTAGAACTCTCATATTCAAGTGTCTATTTTGTTTTCTCCCATAGGCGTAAAGAAGCCAACCTAAAAGAAGGACTGAGTGGGAAATACAGGACAGTAAGAGGCCCTAACTAAATTCAGCCACTTTAGTATGTGGCTGGCACACACTAACTGAGGGCAAGAGCAGAAAACACTCCTCTGGGTAAAATAAGATTTTCATAGAACTCAGAGAATTGTCTTCTGGTCAGGGGAGAAATGGCACTTCCTTCCGTCAGTTGAAAAAGTATTATTATAGTTAGAACTTGATATTGCTAAAAGCTATCCCAAAAAGAGAGTGTGCTGCTTTCATCTACTTATGAATGGAATTGAGGCTAGCTGCGTTTCTAAAACATCGTAAGATCTCCTCAGATATTTCACTCTCTTCTTCATTCCAACTAATCAAGGACACATATTCAATATTTTGTCCAACATTTAAATCATTATTACTCAGCTATTTCCAGTTTAGGGTTGCTAATACCATACATTTATTTCAATATATGGTGTCCATAGAAGATGAATTTATTACATGGTTTATAGATAAGATAATACCATCTGAAAAATAGATATTTAAGAATTCCACTGGTAATGTGCTTTTTTTTTACTATGAAGAATTCTTTTTATTTGTAGACTATTTTATAGTTGCCAAATTCTTGCTCTCTCACATGTTTTTGGAGTTTCACTGCCATCCTGTGAGAGAGGCAAACTGCAGCAGCTCTGGAAACCACTTGGTCAGGCAGTGGCTGTCACATTGTGCTTGAAATGATGAGATGCTTCACTTCTCCCTCGTCACCACTGAATAGAAATTCATGCAGCTTGCAAAGAATTATACCTGATTTCCTTTTAGTTGTGGCTAATGCTTGTCAAAAGAAGAGTGGGAGAACTGGAAATGGGAGAAGCCTTCCTTGACACTTTCATCTTACCTTCAGGGTAATGTTCCAAGAGGCATAGCTGGAAGATATTTGGAGGTGTTCAAGAATCCAGGACCTCACAAATTCCAGCAACATATGAAAAAAGAAGTCTTAGGGCAGTGATGCTGGACTCAAAAGCTCAGCAAAGCTTTCTTTTGTTCCTAGTTTAGTTTTTTTCTCTCATCACTTTTCTTCCACACTGCTCCCAGCTCAAGAATCCAACAAAGACTCTGTTTTCCTTTTCTCTTTATGTGGATGACAAGAGAATGAAGCTGCTTTTGAATGCATGCCTCAACATTTTTATGTGCTATAATTTGTACACTCACTATAAAAGCCACTCAAAATAGCTTCAGATGCCACAGGTTACTCATCTATGCAATGAAATAGAAAAGGCTTATAGTTTACTTTCTGAAATATTTCTTTAATGTAGCTAGACTTTCATGTCTCTTTTACAAGTTTTAAGTCTTGTTTATTAGTAATCATTTAAATATTTGAAGGAAATAATTATACATTTTCATACTTACTAGTTTTATTAGTTATAAAGAAATTAGCATATGACATCCAAGATTATAGCTTAAAAATTAATATTTTGTATTCCCTAAGGTTTTACCATATTTTAAAAATACAATATAATTGCATGAAATTTCATTTCACATTTCATAAAATGCTGGCTTGTATCTTAATTTATTTTAGGTCTGTGTAAACGTGCTAATACATCTGACTGGAATATAATAAAGTGGTTATTTCTATGTCTGACTGAAAGTTATAAAGTCCTTAGAACCAGAAGCTGAATGCAGGAAACCCATGGTTGTCATGGTAGCCATGAAATCTTTAGATGCTTCCGAGTGAGTATTGATCAAAAAGGCAAATACAGACCATTCTCAAAATTTTGTGATCTTACTGTCTGAGGTCATTTGAAAGTCCCTATTAGAAATATCTATCTTAAAAATTACAAAAAACTATACAAATGGGTTACTAAAGAGAATGTATGTATTTCCTATAGATGAAGATCAAATAATATTAATTATATCCTTTTTATGATTGGAAAGGGAAGGGCATTTACATCAAATGATGTACATAAATCAAGTTGAACATATTCCTATAATTTCTGGATTTCCAAAGTCAGACAGAACACTAGAACTACAGTCAGTTCACTAATTTTCAGCTATCGCCTTTATACATTTTCATCCTACTAAAATATATGTAAAGAGATATAATAGCTATGCTCTTTAATACTGTTATCACTCTCATTTCATATATGGAGAAACTAAGGTTAAGAGAGATTAAATTGCATCTCTGAAGGTTTTTAAAGTTCCTGTTTCTATATATAAGTATATATATTTTTTAAATTACTGAAATTAGGGTAAAGATTTCAGGCAGAAAGTCATTTTTCTCTATATATCCTTTTGTCTTACATTAATCAAACTTATCAGTGAAATACATTTTAAGGCGGCACAATATAATTTTAAGGGAATTTTTAAAATATGATATCAACTTAAAGTATCATACACATTTGTGATATTGCCCCAGTGCATTTGATTTCCATTTATACTTTAAAATATAGTGCCATTTTTTTCTTCTGTGAATAAAAGTATCTAAAATATAGATGAGCCAATTTAAGATACTATAGAAAGGAAAACTTGTTTAAAACTATAAAGCAAAAATTATACCCAGCATTTGCTCGCTTTATACTTTCATGAACTTTAATTACCATATTTAATATCCTTCCAAAGAGTTTATACAGAAAGTGCTAAAATAAACCAAATTTCCTTCCAGGTAAATATCTCTTATCATTTAACTCTTAGGCTGTGAAAAAAGTACCACGTGCAGGCACAGGGCAGTAAATCTTCAATACTTTTTATCACTTCTCATCATCTCAGAATATTATATGAAACTTAAAAGGTTTCAAAATGAAACCTTAAATATCAAAAGGCTGTAAAGAAATCATAGAGCCTGAGGGAATAAGCGTGGAGATCCTCAGAAAAGTGATTCTTTAGGTAAGTGGAAGATTTGGAGATGTCTACTTTCATATGAACCCAAGGCATTTTCTACAATCAGCTGGTGGAGCCCTCTCCATTCTTCCCTTTAGGCTCTCTTTGGGAATCATTGCTGAGCTTTAGCTCTGTAAAGGAAGAACTGAGGCAATCATCTAGGATAGGAAGGAAGGATGGGAAAGGGAAGAGCCCTTTTATTCATCCAAAAGGATAAATTTTCAGTTACAGCAAATAAGCTTAGAATTTATTCTGTGATATGGGGGGTTTTAAGCAAATGATTAAACATCAGCTCTACTGAAATCATAAGTACTGGTTGGAAACTATAATCAAAATCCTAAATACCTTCTTCCTGTGTGTACCCAGGTTTCAGGTTGCTTTCCAACAGCTTGTATACAGCCCGGTACACAGATACACAGAAAGTACCACCATATGGAGACACACAGAAACTTGTCTTCTCTTGGAGGTCCAAGACAGTTTTAGAGCCAAAACATACGCTACAAAAGTTTTGTTCTATCAAGACTGAAACTTTGAATGTTAGCATCCATGATCACAGCTGCCTGTTCTACAATATCTGACATATTTGCATTACTGGTATTTTCCATACTGTTGTCTGTTTCTCCTCTGTAAATTATGTGACAGTTGATAATCTCATCGCCCTTAGTCTTCCATTAAGTACTGCAAGAGAAATATGCCTATCAAATCTATCACACATCTGCTCACATCTTCCTTCTGTACAAAATTCTTGGCTGTGTCATACATAGTAATACCTAATAAATATTTGTTCGATGGATGAATATTTCCCAAAGGCTTGCAGCAGAGATTCTAAAACTTTGGGAGACAGAAATAAGTGACTCATCCCCCATAAGAATAAATCAGTGGGAGGAGGTGGCAGTATGTAACACACACACACACACAAAATTTACATGTTCAATAGATCTATTATTTTTCTAATGCAAACTACTAAAATACAACTTGTTTTGCCTAGTAGATATGTGTAGAAAATTGACTAAAAACAAATATTAGAGGGAATACAATTTTTAAAAGGTTGAGAAATATTGGTTTGAAGTTAAAAATTTTAAACTTTTTTTGTTTGTTTGGCATCGGAATCCTTCATTGTGACCCTTGTGAGTGATCCAGGCTCACCTCCACTCACTCCACATGTGGATACTGCCCCCTTCTCCTCATAACCAGAAGCATTATGACCTTCCTGGAATATACAGTGCCTCTAACACTTCCATTATGAAGCCTCTCCTAACTCTCACAAACAATTTTAACAGCACTGTGTCCTAGTCTCTCCTCTTAACATGGCCAAAAATAATCAATTCAATTATTTCCAGAGTATGTTTGTCTTGACATAAACTAGTGCCAAAGATTATAATACTAATTGTGAAACTAATTTAAAGAATTTAACAGACCTTAGCATTACACACTAAATAAGATATTGGTGATTTTAAAGAAGTATTGAAAGTGACTTTAAATAGTTTTATAGGCTAAATTTTCCATGGCAAATGTGTCAAGTTGAACTCACTTTGAATATTATTTATATGATATATAATGAAAATAGGTATGTGATCAATAGAATATCCTGAAATATTCATGAGTTATTTTCATCCAATTGTTTCAGACACTGATAATTTTTTAAAGTGGAATTTCAGTTAGTACTCTTAGTTGTTTTGAAAATAGATTCAATTTTAATTTAATATGTTAATTTAAAACTAAATATATTTTTGCTAATCAAATATATTTAAGATAAAATTTAAATAAATATCACATCTTAAACTACTATTAGGATATTTAAAATGTACTACCTATATTTGCTGATATTTCTTCTCTGCTTGAATCTTAGTTGACCCTTCTCACCTCTTAATTTGGCAAATAATATCTTCCCAAGAAGATTGCTCTTACAGAGCAGTAAAAAGAGCTTTGTAAGTATTCTCGAAAATACCTGGGAGAGCATCTTTTGCTTTGGTTAAAATTATGACTTTTTTTTCCAAGTATAAAATTTGTTCTTACTGAGAGACATCACTATTTTGTGAACATTAATCACAAAATAAGTTATTGTGACTTAATATTGCTTTAAGAACCTATTTAAATATACCAGCAGTATAAATAAAATCTAAACATTGTAGAAAAATAACCTTGTATGTGCATGTTTGTGTGAAAATTTGTGTAGATCAAGACCAAGTCAAATTCATAAACAATGCAATTTTTGATCACTAAAGTATAAAAAGATTTTGGAGACAGAAATGGTCAATACTTGCAAAAGCAAATGTTTTATCACTTAACCTCTGAATTTTGAGTTTTTCTCTGATTAACCTTCTACTCTATGATTATAAGCACATTTACAAATGTTATTCTAGCATGCATTTTTAAAAATTTCTAATGCATATGGACATTATTTTTGTGGAAGTCCAAAGAGTTATTGAATAAAACTTTCCTATTTATGTGTTTATACATTTTATTTGTAGAATATGTTTCAGTTACTTATAGAACGAATCCTTTTGTTCTCACTAAATTGGTATAATATCATATCTACTAGATTTTAAATATTTATATCTTTGTTTAAACTTTTAATTTTGCCAGAAGAAAAGAACAAAAGCAGTTAGATCATAGAGAACAAAAGAGCTTAATTTTGCAAAATAAAAGTGCTCTTATTAATAAAATAGTGTAGCCCTATAAAAAACTAAAGAAATGACATTAATAGGAAAGTTTTACAAAAATTATAAACATTATCAATAAGAATGAAACAAAATCTCTTTTCATTTATAATTCAATAAAAACAAGTTAAAATAACAGCAAGATAATTGTTTCTTCTTCCTTTTAGTAAATAAAAGTTTAATGAAACCCAGTTTCGGCAACAATGCTGTATTAGTTCGTTCTCACACTGCTATGAAGAAATACTCAAGACTGCGTAATTTATAAAGAAAAGTTTAATTGACTCACAGTTCTGCATGGCTGGGGAGCCCTCAGGAAACTTACAATCATGGCAGAAGGCACGTCTTCACAGGGCAGCAGGAGAAAGAATGAGTACCAGCAGGGGAAATGCCAGATGCTTACAAAACCATCAGATCTTGTGAGAACTCACTTACTATCTGGAGAACACCATGGGAGAAAATGCCCCTGTGATCTAATTACCTTCACCTGGTCCTGCCCTTGACACATGGGGCTTATGAGGATTATAATTCAAGGGGAGATTTGGATGAGAACACAGAACCAAACCATATCAGATGCCCCAAAACAAACTTTTGTGTACTTCTTGCTGAAGAAGTGAGTTGATGTGGATTCTTTGGAAACAATTAAAAAATGTCTGTTACTTAATTGGCATTGGTAATATGTTCACAGTAATTGCAGTTTAGAAATATATTTTAAGATTTAGCTGCACCCCAGAAAATGCCACCTAAATTTACAGTGCCAGAAAACAGATCATTGGTTGCCTAGGGAAGGGGATAGGAAGAAGGGTGTCAATTCAAAGGGACAAATTTTGGGGCTGGTATATATGTTCACTGTGTTGATTTTCACAATGGTATGAAGAGTGGGAAAATCTAGAAAATTCTATGCTTCATACGCAATCATTACATTTCAGTTATACCTCAAATCTGTTGATAAAGAGAGATATGTACAAATATAAAAAAATTTTGTCAAAAGTCCCTTGCATGATCATTTGAAAAAGGGCCAACCTGTACGCAATCTCCTACATGTATTGTATCTACCAAAAAATTATTAACTAGAAAATATTCACAAACTACCCTTTATTCATAAGTTACTTTAAAAAACAGAATAAATAAAAGTATGTACAAAACAACACTAGAAGCAAATTGATAGAAAACTTACAGAGAATGTTTTCTTTATTCAAAATGTGCACATTTTCTAATATTGTCTTAATGTGAATTTTATTTTTTAAAAAGAAGAAAAATATTTTAACAGATAAATAAGACATGGACACTATGAAAGACTGTATTCACTGAGTAAATCATACCAAATTATTTCTTTGGTTGCTATAGGGCAACTAAACTGTTATATTCTGTTGTTAAACTAAAGAGAAAGCATTTTGATTTAAGCAAAGTATACAGCAAAGGGTTGATTGTATGTTGTTTGAGAAAAAAAAAACGATAGCTCAGTTTGCTTCACTTTGGCTATGGTTTGAATGTCCGTTCAATTTTAAAGTCTGTGCAGTGCTATTGGGATCTATCCTGAATGTTTATCCCCCATGGATATGTATGGGACTGGAAGGTTTTCTGTTACTTTACTTCTCAAAGTCTTTATTTAGTTTGCTGACTAGGATCAGATTCACACATGTGCAGCTCTGGGAAAGAAGCCCAGGATTTTTATAAATAACTTTATGGCTTTGATTTCCTGAGCCTTCTTTGCAATTTCTGCAGTACTTTCTGGTTCCCCTGGGCTTCCCTTTTTAGTCCTTTGGCCAGAAAGTTGGTGTTTTCGTTACTTCACTCTGGCACATACTTCTGTGGCTGTGCCCACATCTGGGGTCAAAACAAAATAGCAAGGAACAATTGTGAAGATAATTCAGCTCACACTTTTAGGACCACAGCACCATTGATTGGACAGGAAGATTTTGATCCCTAATATGTTTGGTTCCTGTGGGGTCCCTTGCAGATGTTACTGTTATAGACAGGATTGCTTGGACCTAGGAATAAAGGACCTCTGCTAGAACTCTCTGTGCCTCAGTGCTCACTTCAGGTTTTGGCCTAATATGACCTTAGGCAGGGGGTAATAGAAAAATAAAACTGGTAGACTCACCACTGATTCCTTGATGCTTCAAGTTGCCATTCTTTCCTGATTTTCTGGCAACTATTTGGTATTCAGAGTTCTCAGACAGCAACTGCATGCATTCTGCCCAGATTTCATAGCTACATTCAGAGGGAAAGACATGGTGGAGTGTGCTTGCCCCAACGCTTGGAATTAAAACCCAAACAAACACTTTTTATTTAATAAATTTGCTACAAGTCTTTTTCTATTAAATTCAGTTCCAGTGGGTCCCTTAACTGTTCCTTTGACTAAAGCATATGATTGGAGTCAATAAAATTTACATATTGTTATGATTTTACTTCAGAATATGTGCATATAAATATTTCACTTTAAAATTAGCTTTATGCATATCCATTTTTCTCAAGCTCTCCCTTGGTTCACTTCAGCAGTGGTCCAGCCCTGGTTGTCTCTTTAAGTACGCTTGCCTACAGTTCATAAATCATAACGTGTAGTTCATATCAATGATATCAGCAAGCTTTATTTTAAATTTAAAAATTAGTTTTGCATTTTAAAAAGCTTTAGAACAGAGACTATTTCTCTAGATGCCAGAAAGCCTGTCATTTTCTTTACGTAATTCAATTAAATGCACGTGTACTAAATGTGAAAAATTGACAGAAGAGTTCTAAGGGTATAGAATGAACTAGCTGGGAAATCTTTGAATGCTCACATGAATGGTGGATTATTCCTGGATAAGGGAGATGTTTTACTAATTAGCATGCATATATCAATTTATACAGTTTAGCCAAGGTTATCCTATGCTTTGGAAGCAAGCTTCATGAATTTGGAGACTATGAACCATTGGCCAGGGCCCAGGGGAGATAGAATATCTGAATAGTCTGGCTTAAAATTATTGTTTAATTTTAAGGCCCAAATATTCATCTTTATACTTATATAACAAACAGAAATTTGTACATGAAAGCTGGGGCTAAGTAGATTTTCTTTTTTCTATCATTTAACACAGATGCAAAGCTTGACCACTTCTGACCACCTTGACTGCTACCTACCCGGTCCAGGCCAATGCCTTCTATTATCTTATCATTGCAATAGCCTTCTAACTAGTCTCCTTGCTGCTGCTCTGTACTCTACAGTGGAAGATCCAGAACAGATAAAGTCATCCTTTTAGGACTTCAATCAGATCATGCTGCTTGCTCCTCTGTTCAAAACCCTTCAATGAGATCCCTTCTTCACTGCAGTAAAGCTGAACTCAAAGTCCTTACAATGGCCCACAACACCATTTGTTGGACTCAAGATGTCTCTAACCATATCTCCTACTACTATTTTCTCTATCTTCCCTGCTTCAGCCTTGTGGACCACTCTGCATTTGTCTGAACATACCAGAGACACTTCTGTCTCAGCAGGACCTTTGTACTGGCTATTCCCTTTATTTGGGATTCTCTTGTCCCCTGAACTCATATGGTTCATTCCTCCCCTCCTTAAGTGGGAGCTTAAAGGATAGATTTCAACGAGGCCTTCCTGGCCACTTTATTTAGAATTGCAACTTTCTATACCATTGATCCTTACTATTTCTCTTCCTGGGTTTGTTTTTTTCTATAATTCTTATCATTATCTGATATATAGTGTATTTTATTTAATTTATACATTAACATATTATCTGTTTACCATCTCCTAGATGGTAAGCTACAAGAGAGCACAAATTAATGTCTGTTTTGTTCACTGCTATTATATCCTCAGAGGGTATAAGTGTGCATAGCACTTAACAAAATCTAATAAATATTTATTGAATTAATAGGTAAATTCCTTATCAGGTGCTTGTAGATATAAGGGCATGGTGCTTACTATACTTATACACTGGAAAACACAAAACTGATTCTGACAGCTCTCCAATATCGATAGATTTCTAATCAATATTATTCAACAAAGTTCTTCAGATAAGAAGTGGAGTGAGTTCTGCCTCTTCTGGATTTCCTTTGCAATACAGGGGAATTTGATTATAGTTATATGGGGTTGTTGCAAAGCCACTGGAGTCCATCTCTGGAACATTTTTCATACTTATATTTGACTTTCCAGTCTTAAGGCAATTGCCCTAGATTCTGGTCTCATTAACTCTCAGCTTTTTTATGACAGTAACTTCATAACTGGCTTTCCAATTTGTCTTATCCCCCCAGTCTATCATACACATTGCTTTTTAAGTAATCTTCATAAAGGATGGCTCCAATTTTGTCAGCACCCCCACTGAAATGTTATTTCATAGCATTCGGGGACTTTCATTATCTGTTTGTTTTTTTGCCTTAACTACCAGAAATGATTCCATACTAAATGTATTTTCTTCTATGCAATTAGAATCTCTTTACTCTCCAAACCTATCTGATATTTTTCATCTTTCAAGCTTTTGTCCAATGCTATTCCTGTATTTGTCAGTGTGTGATCCCACCCAAGTAGTCCTGGGTCATAAGTATGTATATAGAATTGAAATCTGTATTAATGTCATTCTGTGGGAGCACCCCATCTATAGCTTCCTTCATGTAACTCACAGATTGTCTAGAAGGAGGGATCTAAAAAATTTGCTGATTCCATTCAAGCTGTCCACTGGATTGTCTTCCATCTTCCAAACTCCAAGGAATACCTCCAACCACATTCCACGAGGAAGTGGGAGAATGAAGAATGGGAGTGCCCATATTCAAAGCAGTGACCCTGCTCTTCAGCAGTACTTGGTATCGGTATTTAGTTGGTTCTAACTTGACCCCCCTCAAAGTTTCCTCTCAGCCAATATCCTAGGAAAACCCATCCTCATTACACACATTAAATGTTTCAAAAGCCTATAAACTTTGTGACTTCTTCTTCTTACAGCTGGGAGTGGTAAGTATGCCCTTAACAAACCTATTAGGGAGCTCAACGAATAAACAGAAAATTAAAGTTCTACTGCTAAGATATTTTAAAACATGGTCAGCACACAGGATGGGCATTTGACTCCACGGGAGAGATTGTGAAAAAGCTTTAGGATGGGTTTAACTTCTTCCTTTTCTTCTTTTCCTGATTTATTTCAGTCTCTGCTCCCCCTCCTCTTTCTCATTCTGTGTGCGTGTGTGTGTGTCTTAGTAGATGCGTAGAGAGCAGCATATAAATTGAATAGAGATGAAGTTAAAATGGAGGTTGAGATTTTTATTGGAAGGCATGAAATAAGAATTATATTTTTCATTGTTATAAAAATGATTATGAATTTGGAAAGACCTTCCAAATCAATCATATACAGGATGAAATAACCCATAACAGGCACATATGGCGAAACATATGTGGCCTAATTATTGGTCATACTGTAAATGGCAGAGATACCCTGTGAAGGCCTGGATGGTTAACAAAAAGAATGACAGAATTATTTAAAATGACGAATGAAGTAAGGGGAAGAAGGAAGTGAGATAAAGTGTGGTTATGTGGAAAAAAATCTCTAGATTTAAGTTTCTACTGAGTTCACCCCCCCACCCCCAACTTTGTAAAATAGGAATTACAGTTCATGGCTGCTGCCTGGATATAGAGCTTTTGTCAAGATGAAATGAGATAATATTTGTGATAGCATTTTGAAAAACTCATACATTTTCTACAGATTACGGTATTAGTAGCAACTCTTTAAAAGTCAAGGCACTTACCATATCTCAAAGTATTAAAAGATAAAGTACTTATTTTCAGAATTAAGTTTTAGACCATGTACAATTATGCAATTTTTAGTTTGTTAAAATGATTTTTAAGCTTGGAAAAATTTGGGGACAATTCTAGAAAGGCTAAAATTTGGGCTGCTCCTTGACCCAGGTTTCCTAAATGGTGCCCCAGATCAATTGCCTATAGTTAAGTAGATGGAGAAAGTGTAGCATGATTGTAAAGTTTCATAATAAGCCGAAGGCATTATTAAGGAATGATGTAATGTTAGGTTCTTTTGATGTATTATGTATTCTTGGCAGGTCTCTTTAGCCATTTCCAATTTTGAACACTTTTGCTCTCTTGGTTTCTTTGTTTTCTTACTAATTGATTTTATTTGGGATAATAAAAAAGAACCAAAAAAGCAGCTTAAAAATAATTTAATCCTTCTTTTTAGTTTTATGTTTTATCAATTTTAGTTTTGCTTTTTATTATTTATTTCTTCCTACTCTCTGTTGTGGGAAGTCAGGGACCCCAAACGGAGGGACCAGCTGAAGCCATGGCAGAAGAATGTGGATTATGAAGATTTCATGGACATTTATTAGTTCCCCAAATTAATACTTTTATAATTTCTTACACCTGTTTTTACTGCAATCTCTGAACATAAATTGTGAAGATTTCATGGACACTTATCACTTCCTCAATCAATACCCTTGTGATTTCCTACGCCTGTCTTTACTTTAATCTCTTAATCCTGTCATCTTCATAAGCCTCAGGACCCTGTGATGGTTGCGTTAACTGCACAAATTGTTTATAGAGCATGTGTGTTTGAACAATATGAAATCTGGGCACCTTGAGAAAAGAACAGGATAACAGCAATGTTCAGGGAACAAGAGAGATAACCTTAAACTCTGACCGCCTGTGAGCCAGGTGGAACAGAGCCATATTTCTCTTCTTTCAAAGGCAAATGGGAGAATTGTCACTGAATTCTTTTTCTCAGCAAGGAACATCCCTGAGAAAGAGAATGCATCCCTGAGGGTAGGCCTCTGAAATGGCCGCTTTGGGGGCAGCCGTCTTTTATGGTCGTAGCTGTAGGGATGAAATAAGCCCCAGTCTCCCGTAGTGCTCCCAGGCTAGTAGGATGAGGAAATTCCCGCCTAATAAATTTTGGTCAGACTGGTTGTCTGCTCTCAAACCCTGTCTCCTGATAAGATGTTATCAATGACAATGCGTGCCCGAAACTTCATTAGCAACTTTAATTTCGCCCTGGTCCTGCGGTCCTGTGATCTCGCCCTGGCTCCATTTGCCTTGTAATATTCTATTACTTGGTGAAGCATGTGATCTCTGTGACCCACACGCTATTCATACACTCCCTCCCCTTCTGAAAATCACTAATAAAAACTTGCTGGTTTTGCGGCCTGGGGGGCATCATGGAACCTGCCAACATGTGATGTCTCCCCCCAGACACCCAGCTTTAAAATTTCTCTCTTTTGTACTCCGTCCCTTTATTTCTCAGACCAGCTGACACTTAAGGAAAATAGAAAAGAACCTACGTGAAATATCAGGGGTGAATTTTGCCTGATATCTGGCTGAATTTCCCCTGATAACTTTCTTTGGTTTTTAAACTTTTTTAAATTTGAGTATTTTCTTTAATATCTCTTCTTTAATGCTATAGTCATTTTGATGGTACATTTTGCTGTCTTCACATTCTGATAAGACAGTGTTTTCTGTTTGTTGTTTTCTAGATAATGAGTGATTTCAGTTTTTGATTTATTCTTTGACATTTTAGAAATATGTTTCTTAATTTTCAAAGAGTCAGAATGTTTGTGGTTAACACTAAAGTTCTTTTTCTAAATTTTGGGGGAACTAAGGTTATAGTTTTGGAACTTTATTAGTTATTTGGCTAAATAAAACACTTTTTAAAGATTTAGGAAATTTTCACAGTGTCCTAAAAACATATATTTTATGATAGATTTATTAAATAGAGTTGTTGATTTTATTTGTTTAATTCCCCTATGTCCTTGCTTATTTTTACTTGCTAATGCTGTCAGATTTTTAAATAGTTATTAAAATATTACCATTGTTCCCATTTAGCCTATTTTCATTGCATTTATAATACTTTTTGAATTAATGTTGAGCAAATATTATTATAATATTGTTTCAATGTTTATATATATTTCATAAATTAAGCATTGTATCAGTATATCATTTTTCTTTTTTACCATGTTTTGTGTTTTCATTGATTTTTGTCTTACTTATTTGGATAAAAGTTTTCTGTCTTCCATTGTCTACTTTTTAGCTTTGTCAATTTACACAGGTTTTGACAATGCCCACCCTCTCCTTCAATTCATCTCTAGAATATTTTTATTGCAAAACAATGTTTTCAATTCTTTGAAGGTTTTTTTTTTATGCTGGAACTGAGCAAATGCCCTTGCTATTCTTTTTTTTTGTTCTAGTGATCAACTGTTTTTTCATACAGTTACATTCCACTTGGAGCAATTTTTATGGAAATGTTGTCTTCCTACTTCCATAATGTGGACTTCTTCATTGAGGATCATGTTTAGCAGCTGAGATAATTTACACAGAGGGGATCTTCTAAGTAAAGGCAGGACTAGCATCTGTCCCTACAGGCCAGCTGCTACAGACCTGAAAATTGTCATTCCTCTGTTAGGGCATCAGATGCAAAGGCTGTCACCCTCTAGCTCTCAAGATTCAGGCAGAATCTGCTGGCTTTTTAGCTCTCTGCAGCTGTCCTGTAGCCAGATCACCCCAGGATACTCATGAGGCTTAGCTACTCCTCCATTCAGGGCAAGATTGCAACTTACAGTTGTGTTTTGAAGGAAAATAAATACAGGCCAAATTCTTGCTTTTGCTCTGCTCCCCAAGCCTGAACACCAGCATTAGACTATGTGCAGGGGCACCTAGTTTTTTATATAAAGAGCGCTTTCTGCTTAGCAAGCTGTCTGCCCAGAGGAGGGATTTTATTTTGAATCACCCATCGGAAATAGGCACCTTTTCCTAGTTTCCCAGAGGCAGTGTGTAGGCGAGTGAAGGCCCTCCCTTTGGCGTCTACAAATCTTCTTATACAAAATGTTCTCTCTTTCTCCCTCTCTGTCTGTCTGTCACGAATCATTACCCTGGAATTCTCAACTGCAAGTCTCCTGGCTCATTTTAGGATCCAGGACTGAAAGAAAAAAGGATGAGAATCCTTTACTAGCGCTAGCCATCCTGGACGCTCACAGTTTCAAAAGTCTTACTTGGGCCCTCCAGACCACTTCCTTGAGACTCTAGAGTCAGTTTAGCTCAGAAGAAGTAATTAATTATTAAATTGGAGTTGAATGGGTATGAACAACACAGACTCATTTAGGAAGCCGTTTTTGCAGCATCCTATAGAATCTCTCTGGATTTTGAATTCTCAAAGGCTGTTTAAGTATCAACTATGGCAGAGTATAAACTAAATAACATTCATTTCATGCATGCCAGACCCACCTGGCACATCTCTTTTACTTGCTTTGTCAGTCTAGCCACTCCAACTTCTTTTAGTGCCTCCTCAAATATTCTGTGCTTCTTAAAGACCCAAAGGTCTTGATTCATGTACTCTGTTCCTTTTACATTGCTCTCCATACTGCATTTCTCAGACCAGGATACTCATTCCAGGTAGGCTTTCTTGAAGACCTCAGCCAGGTGAGGGCTGTGGACTAGGCCACCCTCTGCATTACACCTATCATAGCATCTGGTATGAGCATCCATGTCTTGCACTAGATTGCAAGCTCCATGCAGACGCAAGACCATATCTGTTCTATTTCTCCTTGTGTCTACAGCAACTAACTGAAACAGTGCTTAAACAGTAGAAACCAATGGGGTTTTTCGCATGACTAAAACCAGGAGGAAACCCAGGTGCTGCATGAAAGTTTTTCTAAGAGATCAAAAATCTCAAGAATATTTGAAGATAAAATTTGGTGGTTGTTAAGTGAAGGAATCTCATGCTAAACGTTCTTACATTAAGAAATGGCATTGCCCAACATATTGCTGTGAAAAAATTCAAACATACTGCCAAGTTAAACTTATAGTGATCATCCAATACGCCTAGTTTCTACCATTAGAATTTGGCATTGCTTGTTTTATTACAAATCTGTCCATCTACCTATTCCTATATCTATCTTTTAATTCATAATATTCAATACATTGCAAAGTAAATTGCAGACTTAAGTACATTTCTCCTTAAATATTTCTATGTACATTATTAATTATAGTTAAAACTTTTTAATTTTTTACTCTTTTGAAGTAATAATTCACAGACAATGAAATGCACAAATCTTTATTAATTTACTGAGTTTTTGATGAATGCACACACATCACACAAATACAATATCAACATATATAGATTATTATCACCTCAGAGAGTTACTGCATATCCTTTCTGAAAGTCATTTGTAAAAATAGTATAATACTACACTGCATTTTTCACTAAACTCTTATAAATTTAAATGAGTGATAAAGAAATACATAAAGATAGTAATACAACCAAGCAACACTACTATTGGACAATGTAATTTAATTTAGCGGAAATCTTAAAAAATTAAGAGAATGTATCCTTTATAATCTGTAATATGCTTTTTTTAGTGACTTTTTCCTCCATAATTATCTAAGTTCCTACTATTTTTGAGGATTTCACCTTAGTAGAAAAAGAAAGATACCCGTTTGAACTCTTTCAATACATGAATCAGGCTGATAGTCTCACCTCCTTTTGGGAATAGTGGATAGAGCATAAATTTTGGTGAATAATCTATTTTATCCAGGTGAATGACTTTAGTAAGTTATCTAACTTTTTGATACATAGTTTCATTATTTGTAAAATGTAGAAGATAATACTCACAGAATTTGGGGAGTGATTGAGAAGTAAGTGTCGATCATAAAATGAAATAATACACTATAAAACTTGAAATCTAGTTCATTTTTCTCTTATCTTTGAGCTCCTTATATTTGGGTGCTTTATGTGTTAAAAGATTATAAAACAAAATTAATCTATGCTTAGGGCAATGGCAGGAAGAGAAAAATGAAGATGTTTTTAAGTTTTTTAATATAAGCACCAAAACCTATATTAGTTTTACTATACCTTGAAGCCTTCTTAAAAAGAGGTAAGACTAAAAGTCTTATCTATCTATCTATCTATCTATCTACCTACCTATCTATCTATCATCTCTCTATCTAAACAGAGTGTGTGTTTTTCAGGAAACCTTCGATTTATACCACATAGGTACCTCTATGTATGACGCTGCCAAATGATCCTCTAATTAAGTGCTTTGAATCTCAAAAAAGTTTGTTTTCAATTACTTCATAATGCTATTGTAGAAAAAAAGAAAAGAAAAAAAAAGAGTGGCTCTAGAGCAAGGTGGCTCAGAAATGATTCTCCAGAATGCTTATCTTCGTATCTCTATCAACTACTAAATGCGTAATAGTGGGCCAGTTACCACCATCCTGTGCCTCAAGTTGTTTTTTTTTAATGTGTGAAAGACAAACAATAATATTTCTTACTTCATTGTGCTGTTGTATTGATATACTGTCTTTATGTAAGTTCTTAGAATACTACCTGGCATATAGTAAAGGCTCAATAACATGAGTTGTTATTATTAAAAACAGGCAGACATAGGTTGAAATATATCACTTATATTCTGTGTGACCTTGAACAAGTTACTTTTCTGAGATTGTTAACATAATAGTACATATAATTAATAAAATATGAAATAATAATATTTGGAGGACAGTGTCACATAGTCAGTGACTAATAATTGTTTTTGTTGCACTTTTCTGTTTTAAATCAAGATTTTATCTTGATTGAAAATTAGATTTTTCAAACACATTGATGCCCACAATGACTGTTTCACCAGCTACTGAAGACCAGAATTTTGGGAACCTTTGCCCTAGAGAAACCATAAACACTGGCCAGAGAGAATTAAATTAAGAAATGTTAGATCACATTTAATTCTACTGCATTAGCATTAATTTTGCCATATCTTTTTAGAAAAATGCTGGGGATTAGATGCATTATTACATTTATTATTCTAATTATTATTATTGTTGTTTGTTGGGTTCTTGAGAGTGCTTTTATTTCCCTTTTTGCTTTTCATATAATAAATGGCTTTGGAGTTTACCTTACATGATGGGTATATTTTTAAAATATTATATCTTTGTTTTTATAATTCTATTTAAAATTATTTTGTTCTAGATGATACAATTTCTTTTCTATGATGTTCTATGTGTAGCTAATATTATTTGCCAATTTTGACAAAACTGTAAAATTACTGTCTTATACTTTTGCTACTAGTGTCTATTACAAATAGATTTTTAAACTGAGATTTTTTAAAAAGGAAAAAAATAAAGAGCATTTTTAATGTTTTCTGTGCACATTTGCAATGTGAAATCACTTGTAACAGACCCATACGACAAATTAGCAGATCTTTATTTTGCCAGGTTTCTGACCAAGTCAATGTGACAGTGTATGGGAAACCATACCAATTAACAGGCCTGAGCAAGCTCCTCATTTGACAAACATTTAATATGCAATAAAATAGGAACTTGGAAGTACTGAAAGTCACTGATGGAAAAAAAGAGAGAGAGGAGCTCTGTTGCTTATCTGGAATAAAGATGAAACTTAATTAAGCTAACAAGATGCAAGCTATAAAATATATTTTTTCTTTTCAGGGTTGAGCTGAATTTTACTCTAACAGGCAACTATGAGAGGTCATCTCATCCTTCCTTCCCTTCCCAGTCTACATTAAAGCACAACCGTGGAGTCCACTGCCTGCTTTCTTTCTGAGAAGCGGTCATTCTTATTGGGAATGATTATGTTAGAATATAACTTTTTGTTTAAAATTCTATTGAAGACATCCTATTTCAAGACATAGTTTTGAACTTTTGCAAATTTCTAGTGACTATCGTTTACTAACTGCAAGGGCTGGCCATGTCTATGCCTCTTGCTGCCTTCTTCCTGGTAGATTGGTGTGTATCTAAGAGTCTCTCAGGCAGCTCACTAAACTTGAAATTGATTCACACCATTTGTGTATTCTCCAGGCATTTCTTTATTAATAAGCCCTTCCCACTTTGCTTTGTCATTCAATAAAAAGATTATGCTTCAGTCAGTAATTTAAAAAATTATCAAAACCCATGTTTCTTGAATAATAATATCAATATTTTAGGAAATTTTAATTTACATGTCCATATTTATTTTATTTGCAACTGGTATACATTTAAAAAACTTATTACAGATAATATGAACTGACAAGACAAAGTAGAAGCTCATTATTCATATTAAAATTTATGATCTATTAAATAGCTATACATAGCATTTTTGTCATAAGATTTAATGCATCTTAAATATGAATCAATTAATTTTCAATTTTAAATATTTTATGAATGTTGATATTTTATAACTGAATTCAGTTGTAATCTCTATTTTTTAAAGTTAATAAAGTGACATTAAAGGCACTAAATCAAGCCAAGATTAATCAATGTGGGGCTTTTTAACTAATTCAGAATGAATTTATTTATTCAAACATACGTTATTATATATTACCCAATTCATACAACTTTTAATTGAAAAAATAAATTCATTGAGCACAGACTCTAAATCAGGCATTTTATTAAGCCTCGGGTACAGAAGGTAAAAGATAGATATGGCCATTGTACTCTTCATGCTAAGAGAGGAATATAAGAAAATAATCAGAAGTAGCATCTGTAAGCTCAGAGTTTAAGGTCATGATCTTTGTTTTTCTACTGTGTTTGGCTTACATTAATTTGATTTTGAAAGGCCGCTTATAATCTGTGAAGTATATTTTGTATACAGACTCTATACAGTTCAAAAGAAAGAAAATAATATTGTAATTAGCAGTGTCATTAACAAGAACAGCAGACTATAAATGCCTTTTTTATACATTACAAAAAATTATCAGTTGACATATTTTGATATTTAGACAGTCTCTAGATACCTTTCATATGCCACAGAGTGTTCTCATAGCCTTCTTGTTGAAAAGGCTTTATGCTTTTTATTGATATTCCAGGTGCAAAGCTGATCTAAAATTCATTAATATTAAGATGAGAGAAACTATATTGCCAAAAATCAAGGCGTTATTACGTTTTAAAGACAAGAAATTCCCTTTACAATGAATTGGGAATAATCTCAGAGCAAAGGACTCCCAATTAAACATTATTCTTTTGTAAAGAATATGTCTTCATTTACCTTGATAAGTTGATGGTAATCACTAAAACTGCAAGAAATTATCTATTTAGGACAGCACTAGGAATTTGAAATAAAAAATTTTAGAATTATGAATACATTCTGTAACACTAAAAAAAGATAAACTGTATCATTGGTACGTAGATTGACTTTTTTTTTCCACTTTTGTTTCTATTATTCCACTTTCTGCTTTAGGTTCTTTTATGTACCAACCTCTGATATGCTTATTCATGTTTGCTAATATTAAATTTAAAACAATTTTCTCTACATGGGAGGCATTAGTAGTGCTATCAGGAAGAAAAAAGAGAAGAGGGAGAAAAAAGAAAGAAGTAAGTTCTAAGATCTTTCTGTTTGTGTGTGTGTGTGTGTGTGTGTGTGTGTGTGTGTGTGATATAGTGGCACATAAAATAGAAACAAAGTCACAATAAGCCTACAATAATCTAAAAATTTATGCAGACTTTGGTGATTGGGTTGATATAGGTATTTGGCAGGTTCAGTTTCCAAGACAACAGTCCACAAGACCTTGCTGTAAGACAGGAGAAAGTAAAAGAAACCAGCTCAGACCAGCTAGAATCAAGATGGTACTGCCACTGCTCATTAAATGTTAATTGTAATACATTAAAATACTAAAAAAAAAAAACCTCCCACCAGCCCATGACAGTTTACAAATGCCATAGTGATATTCAGAAGTTACTCTGTATTATCTGGACAGAGATAAAATCCGGGTTCCAGGTGCTTCTTGCTGCTTTCCCAGAAAAACGCATGCCTAATTCACCCCATATTCAACATATGATCCAGAAGTAATCATAGATATAATCAGCGAGCAGCCCACAGGGGCGGCTCTGCCTGTAGAGTATCATCCTTTTGTTTCTTTGCTCTTCCAACAAACTTGCTTTCAATTTTCTCTATCAGCACTCTCGAGAATTGTTTTCCATGTGAAGCCAAGGACCCACCCAGACTACTGGGTTGAACCCCAATTTGGGGGTTTGCCCTGCAACATACTCCTGGTGCCCAACATGAGGCAAGATGAGGAAAGACCTTCACCCAGACCCCAAATTAAGAACAATCAGCTCCATTTGGCCACCACAGATGGGTGAGTGTCCTCTTCGTTCCCCCTTGACATCAAACTCTTTGCTCTGATATTCCTTTCTCTTTCACTCTCTTCTTTCCTTTACCTTTCTGGGTGGACCAGGCAATGGGAACAGGGTATCTGGCTTCATAGTCAGTTCACTGTTCCTCCTTCTGTTGTCTGGGTGCTTCAGATGGGAGCATGCCTGGCCAGCCATGTCATTTATAACCTACCTTATTGCTCCTCCTCTCGGACATTTTCTCTTTCCAATAACTGGCTGTTTTACTTTTCCGCTCTTAGGGACAAAATGCATGCTTGCGGTTGTCGTCACACTTGTAATCTTTGCCTATTTGGGCAACTGTTTTTATTCTGTGTAAGGCAAGACACTTTCTTTGTTTGTCAGAGGTCCCCCATTGTTCTGACTCCGGGTTGTCAGAGTCACATTGTTCTGTGGCCCCAATTGTGCCTTTGGTGTTCACTGTTGGGCACCTTCTGGATGTTCCAGGGCTTTCAGCATGTGATGTAGGGAGCTTCGTTGGCTGATACCTGGATGCTCCAGGTCTTTCAGTATTTGGTGCCCTGGATACGGATCGGGTGATTGTGTTGACAGCAAGTCTGAATTTGTTTTATTTTTACTGGAGACTGTGGAACCACACTGCATCGTTTGTCAGTGTTGTTCTTGATATTTTTCCCTATGCTGACTATTTTCAGGACTTTTTTTTCAGTCTGTTCTGAAGTTAGAAGTTACTATTTTCTGCAATAACCAGCTGACTACCCACTCTAGGCTGTTTGGTCTGCCATTGCAGATTGCCACTGGAAAGAATCGTATCAAAAGGATTTGCTTCTAATTTATTACTACCATTCTCTTAATCAATGGTGTATGCTTACGACTCTAAAACTCCAACTTTACCTCTGGTTTCTAAAATGGGCAGGAACCTTAATCTATTTACCCTGCTTGGAGACCTGGAGCCTCCACTTTCTTGTCTGAAGTTTCAGCCTGCTGGCATTCTGGTCATTATTATTGCTGCCAACTTTCCCTCTTTTGCTCATAACCAAGACGCTTTCTTCACTCTTTGTGGAATTCAGACCATAGTTGCTCCTTGGGTCCTCACTGCTATATCTGCACTGAAAACTCTGATTTTGGTCACCCTATTTTCACCTCACCCTCTATACTGTTCTTGTTCAAACAACTCTTTTGTCACATTCTGTATACTGGTGTACACAGTCATCATTCCTCTGCTCACTGGTATCTCATCATCCACTTTCATCACACTCTGCTAAGTATACCTGTGCCCTCTCTGCAGGAATTGGTAGTAATAGCTTTACTGACTTTTATTGAGGAAAACAGGAGGTGGAAATTTGAAAGAGAAAACAGCTGGGCTCTCGCTAAACTCGGAACAATCCCTGTGTTTAGTAAAATTCCTTGTCAAAAATGGACAACAGCTACCATTTTGAAGGACTCATAACTAGAGTGCCTTTTAGGCAACTGGAATAAATTCAAATGCGATGGTCAAAGGAAAAATAAACTTACTCTCTAGGCGAATATTCCCTGGGTCCATTACAAACTGAAAGACCAGGAAGTTTGGCCTGAAAATGGTTCTTTGCACTATAACACTACTTTACAATTGGACTTCCGTAAAGGAGAACAAAAACGGGGAGAGGTCCCTTACGTTCAGGCTTTTATGGCCATCTACCAAGATCCTGACTTGAGGGACACATGTAGAATGTGTCTGGCTCGTGTTATGTCCAGGCACCAAGAAACTGTGCTGGACATCCTGGGTGATCCCCTCCTATGCTGCTCCCTTCCCTAGAAGGCTTACATTCTCCCTGAAGCTTCCTCAGCTTCCCAGCTCTGACCGAAGGGAGTCTTGAGAGTTTTCAGCACAGAGTTCCACCACAACGTCGTCAGATACCTCTCCTCCTTATTCAGTCTGCCCCAGCCTATACCCCCACTGCCTAAGGAAATAAGCCCAACTAGTATTGCCAAAAGTGGGGCCTCATATCAGCTCCTAATGCTGAATCTGTGTCCATTGTGGGAAGTAGCTGATGGAGAGGGGGGAACAGTCAGAGTACATGTGCTTTTTCTATGATTGGTTTGGCTTTATGTAAGTATCTGTTTGGCTGGTTTTTGGAGGATTCAGGAAAGTTTGTTGAGGAGTTTGTTAAGTTGGCCATATCCTTTGATTGACTTGACATGACTTACAGATACGACTGTCTACCTGCTTTACAGTGGAGGTAAAACAAAGGATTCTAGGCACTGCCCATGAACACGCAGATGGAATGGCCACTCGCAAGCAAGGCTGTGTTGTTTATTGTGTGGGAGGAGATGCAGTCCCAGATTTGGACCCTCAGTAGAATTACCAGAGGGGCTTTTAAGATCTTGGACACAGAAACCAAATGATAACTTGTTTAATAGAAGGCATAAAGCAATGTGTAATTAAGCCCATTAATTGTGATAAGGTTAGGTAAATAATGCAAGGGAAAGATGAAAATCCCACTCTGTTTTAGGACTCCTTAGTTGATGTAATCAGGAAATATTAATGCAGACCCAGACTCTTTGAAAGGGCAAGCTCTCCTGGATGTGCACTTTATTACCCAATCTGTCTGTAATATCAGCAGAAAGCTATAAAAGGCAGCACTGGGACCTCAAGCACCTATGCACCAATGTAGACATGGCCTTTGGAGTTTACAACAATAGGGACAGAGCAGAGAAGGCAGAGAAAAACAAAAGAAATAACCAAAAGGCACAACTGCTAGCAGCTGCCACAAACCCCCTGCCACCTCAGGGTAACCCACTCTGCCCAAAATTGTGAGATAGGTGCCTGGGATTCCCAGAAAAGAGCCCCTAACTTTCTGGCCCTTGGGCCAAAATCAGTGTGCTTTCTGCAGGCAAGATGACTGTTGGAAGAAGGACTGTTGAGCCTTCAAATGGAGCCAAGTGGCCAAGAGAACAGTGGACAAAAAAAAAAACAAAAAAAAAACAAACAGAGTACTGATGGGGCCTGAGGCCTCCCAAGGCTCCCACTGGACACCTTATTATCTCCACAGAGGAGTCTCAGGTAACCCTTACATGACAGGTAAGAATATTGAATTTTCATTAGGTACAGGAGCTGTCATCTAAATTCTGACCCATTCCTCAGGGCCACTGTCAACCTTAATGGGGATTGATGGTTAGCCAAAGATCAGAACATTTACCCAGCCCATTGGTGTCACCATGGTAAACCATACATTTTCCCAAGGTTTCTGATTACACCCGAATTCCCTATTCCTTTACTGGGAAGAGCCTTACTTTCCCGATTACAGGTCACAATTCAATTTAGAGAGTGCCATAAGAAAGTTGCAAGTCAAGAGGGGCCACTGCTAACACTAACTGCATTGCATGCCCTAACAAAAGTAAATAAGAGGCATCCCTTACACCATTATTACTTCTCAAGTAGACTCCCCAATTTGGAATATGAAAGCTCCTAGTAGCCGTATTAATGAACCCTCAGTCCAGATTACTTTTTAAACCCAGTATTAGTTATCTGTGGATAAAACAGTAACCTTTGAGACCTGAACTCCAATGGGGATTCCAGCTGCTGATAACAAAATTTTAAAAGCCCCCATTCTGCCTGTATTAAAAAAAAAAAAAAAAGAAGGGAATACAGGTTTGTCCAGGATCTGAGGGCAGTCAATGAGCAGTGATTTCAGTCCATCCAACAGTTTCTAACCCTTATACAATGCTGATTCAAGTTCCAAAAATGCTAATTGATCCATGGTATTAGACTTAAAAGATGCTCTCTTTTGTATACATTGCACCCAGGCTCTCAGTACGTTTTTACTTTTGAATGGACTGATCCAGACACATGACACATCCTAGCTTATCTGAACTGTCCTCCCCTAAGGTCTTAGGGACAGTCTCCATCTTTTTGGGAATGTTACAATTAACTGATGGATCCCTCCTACAATATGTAGATAACCTATGAATTTCCAGCCCTACTAGGGAGGACTCAAATAAAAAGTCCTTAATATTTTGTGAAAATGACAGTATTTGGTGTTCCCCAGTAAGTCCCAAATTTTTGTCCAAAGGGTAAAAATTTGTAGCCCATGCTCACTCCTGGGACAAGGATCCTAGTTCAGAAATGAGAAGAGCCCATCCTCGCCCTCCAGCCCCCTCAGACTAAGAAGCAATTAAGTATGGGTTTGGGAATGGCAGGGATAAGCCAGGTTTGGATTCCTGGGCTTATGTTCACAGCAAAACCACTTTGGGAAGCTCTAAAAGGGAATGATCATGGGCTTTTGTGTGAGGGTAGAACCTGCCAACAGGCATTCCTAATCCTAAAAGAAAAACTGTGAATAGTTTCTGCCTTTGGACTCCCAAACTTAGAAAAACCTTTCACCCTCTATGTGGCTGATAGATAAGGGATAACTTTGGGTGCAACTCAAATCTTAGGAAATAATCCTAGGCCAGTGGCTTCTTTCTCTAAATAGGTAGACCAGGTGGTGGCCAGATGGCCAGGGTGTTTGCTGGCCTTGGCTGCCACAGCTCTATTAGTAGAAAAAGCCAATATGTTTACCTTGGGATGACAATTAGAAGTCATGACTTCCCATCAAGTACAGGTATTTTAGAGGCAAGAGGACACCCATGGCTAACAGAGGGCGGGTTACTTAAATATCAAACCCTTTTGCTTGATACCCCAGTTGTTACCCTTAAAGTATGTGAAGTTTTAAATCCTGTTGCCCTGTTACTGGACCCCATGTTCTAAGAAATAGATTCCTTATTTATTCACTCCTTTGTAGAAATCATAAAACAGACCTCTACTAGTAGGCCTGGCCTTAAAGATAAACCCCCACATAATCTTGATGTTGAATGGTTTACAAATGGGAGTAGCTTTGCTCTTGAGGGAATAAGAAAGACACATTATGCTGTGGTTAGTCAACAAGAAATTATTGATGCTAAGAATTTACTTTCCCAGACTTCTGCTCAAAAAGTGGAATTAATTGCTCTAATTAGGGCCCTCTAACTGGGAAAAGACTTAAGAGTCAATATATTTACTGATGCCAAATATGGGTTCCTGGTGCTTCATGCTCATTCTGCCATATGGAATGGAAGAGGACTACTAACAACTAAGAGATTCCCAACATAACATCACTCTGCGATCTTTGAACTTTTGAACGCTATCCAATTCCCAAAAGAAATAGCAGTTATTCATTGAAGAGAATACCAAAAGGGAGACATCTCTATTGTTAAAAGAAATATCCTGGCAGACAGAGCAGCCAAGGCCACAGCTGAAGGAAGATTGGAACTATAGGCCACTGCACTGATACCTACTCCTCAACCCATGTCAGTGGCACCATACTATACACCCGAGGAAATTAAATGGGCTTGCAAAGAGACTTGCAAAAAAGACCATCAGGATGGTTGCTAAGAAACAACAAACACTTTTCTCCCTGAGGCTGAACAATTGAAAACAGTTAAACATTTTCATGACTCCTCAAATTTGGGCTGAGAGTCTCTATTCAAATATACTTACCGAATGTTCCCAGTGAAGGGACTGTTTCAGACTGTGAAAAGGGTCATCAGGTCCTGTGAACTCTGTGCCTGTTATAATCAGGAAGGCTCCCCTTTACTCTTTTCCTTACTCAACACCATGGAACATTCTTGTGGAAGACTAGCAAATAGACTTCATCCAGATGCCACCTTGCAGGGGAATAAAACATTTGCTAGTACTTACAGACACTTTCACTGGGTGGACTGAAGCTTTCGCCACAAGGAGAGAAAAGGCATTGGAATGGTCAGAATTCTTAATTAAACACATCAGCCCAAGGTTTGGATTATCAAGAAATTTGCCAAGTGATAATGGACCCTCCTTCACAGCCAAAATAACCTGACAGGTTCCCTCAGCCTTAGGTATTGCTTATCAGCCTTAGGCCTTCTGGAGGCCTCAATCCTCAGGTAATGTAGAAAAAGGCAATCATGTCCTAAAGAGAATATTGTTGAAATTCTGCCAGAGAGCCTTGGAGGCCTGGATTTCTCATCCTATGCATAAGGATGGCCCCAAAGGGAACCCCATAACTTAGCCCATTTGAAATGACCTATGGGAGACCATTTTTAACTTCGGATCTCCTGTTTCACAAAGAGACACTTAAAATGTTTACTTACATCATCAACTTAGGCCAAGTTCAAAAGGCCCTTCAAGAATATGGAAATAATGTATTGTCCTTTCCCACGAAGGAAAATAATAGCTTCCTTGTTCAACCAGGAGACTTAGTCTTATTTAAAACCTGGAAGGAAGGAACCCACAAGGATCAGTTACAACCAAAGTGGAAGGGCCCCTATCAAGTACTGTTCAATCTCCCTACTACATTTAAACTTCAGGGAATCACTAGAGGGGTACGACTATCCAGAGTTAAACCTGTTTCTTATGAGTCCCTGCACAAGCCAGAAGAAAACACAATGACCTACACTTGTGAACCTCTAGAAGACTTGAAAAGCTGTTGTGTCATTCTCAGTTCCCCCTACTAACAATGATATTTTTTTCCTTTCCCTCTTAGACATTGCTACACATAACATTCTCTACCCCAGTTATTTACTAGACACTCCAAAAACTCTGGCAAGAGGACAAAATTTCTGTCGAAGTTGGATATATTTTTACATCCTGGTAGAGGTAGGGTCATCCTTTCAGGCCATATCTTCCCAGCCACCTAATGTCTACAAGCTTCAGCACTACCTACCAAGTAAATCCTACACATATTTGTCCTCATGATACCACCAATTACAACTCTTCTTACTCCCCTTGGAGGATCTTAGTCCCTCTAAAGACCACTGTGTCTTTCTCAACTCCCATAGCTGCTTCCCGTGATAATAGCATTGCTTTAAATTACTACTTTCTCCGCCAAATTCTTATCGTATTCATGCTTAAATCTGAGCACCCCTTGATAACACAAGTACTCAACTTTCTTAACGACTCTCATCCCATACGAGGTTTACACCTTCAATGGATACCTATAGCTATAGGGACACCTATCCAATCAGCCTATAACTTGTCTTTCATTTGAAATCATAAAACATATGGTTACCAATGTATTGACAATGTTTGGTTCAGGGGTCAACATACAATAACAAAGACAAAGCCTTCTAATATACAATTATTTAACATTACTCACCCAAGAGCTAAGTGGGCAACTGTTCCTATATTGGCTGGAGTTAAGGCTGCTGTCAGCTGGTTGGCCCCATGGGGAGGATTTGCCTATCACAAGGCAACTCTTCAAAAGTTTACTTCTTCACTCTACATGTTGTCTCATAGAATGGGGGGATGTTCAGATAAATTGAGACACTCCCTTGATTCCTTAGCATATGTACTAATGAGAAAGATTAGTATTGGACTATCTGTTGTTGGAATGAGGAGAGGTATGTACTATGATTAATAAAAACCTCAAGTCAAATAGAGGAAGATATCAGCAAGATATAGAACAACAAATTACCTGGCTACATGGAATTCTCATCCCCAATACCCAGACCTTATGGAATTCAATAAAAGGACTTCTACCTCAGTCAGTTGGTTTCTATACTTCCTGGAACCTTTAATATATATCTTGTTATTACTAATATTTGGCCTTTGCTTATTTAACCTCCTTGTAAAGTTTGTGTCTTCTAGATTACAATGATTTCATGTAAAGAAGATGTTGGCACAAGGCTTCCAACCCATCCCATCTTCTGACCTGGGAAATAGACACCCGCTCTTTGGACCCCTTAGATTAGGCATGCAGAAATTTTTATTGCTCCAATAGGAGGCAAAGCCTACACCTATAAAATCATCAGGAGGCAGTTACATTGGATAGACCTTTGTTCTTCTACAACCCCTTAAAATTAAAAAAGAATATATTATCTCTGAGCAGGAACTGGGATGGGTATTTGGCAGGACTAGTTTCCAAGACAACAGTCCAAAAGAACCAGCTGATAAGACAGGAGACAATAAACAACAGGTCACAAGACCCCACTGATAAGACAGGAGATAGTAAAAGAGACCAGCTAAAACCAGCTAGAACCAACATGGTGATGAACGGGACTTCTAGTTACATTTACTGCTCATTATATGCTAATTAAAATGCATTACCATGCTAAAAACCACTTCTACCAGCACCAGGACAGTTTACAAATGCCATGGCAATGACCGGAAGTTACCCCATATAGTCTGGATGGGGAGAAAACCCCGGTTTTGGGAGATCGCCACCCCTTTCCTGGAAAACTCATGCATAATCTACTTCTCATTAAGCATATAATCAAGAAATAACCACAAATATAACCGGTGAGCAGCACAGGGGTTCTGCTCTGCTTGTGGAGTAGCTTTCTTTTTGTTCCATTCTTCTTCCAATAAACTTGCTTTTGCTTTATGCTCAGTCTTGAATTCTTTCCTGAACAAAACCAAGGACCCACTTGGTCTCTCAGGCCAAACCCCAATTTTGAGATTTTCCCTGAGACAAGGTTACCAGTTCACTGCAGTCAGAAATACTAATGCTAATCTGGGTCAGCATGAAAAATCCCCTCAGCTATAAAGAATATTTTTCTTATCAGACTGTTCACCATACAGCAAACTTGGGTGTTTAGTAGCCATTTTAATATAATAATGCTACAAGATTGCCCACATAAACTGATTTATCATTGGAACAGGCTTTTGTGTAGCCAACCAAGTTTCATCTGCATTAGTGACTAAGCATGATCTTCTGCATAATACGTTATTGATACATTTCTGGTTAAACAGAAAAATAACATTAGATTAGAGGGTTGTATCTGGGCATACTAGAGTTTTTCACTTTTATCAGTATATTCAATTATTGTTAGAGGTGGTAAAAAATTATGCTCTGCTTCAGATCTACCTTGGAGAGTTACCTTTCTATCTTAATTGAGATGAAAAACAATATAAATTTTTATTATTAGACACAGTTTATGTTATACAAAACAATACAAAAATATTATACTCACTGTTTACATGCAGTTTTATATTGAAGTATTAAATGATAACACTTAAAAACCCAAGTGTCTGAGCAATGGCTTCAAATATTTTGAATAACAAATGGAAATAAGAATATTTAGGAAAATGTTTTTGAGCAATGCATTTGTGTCATCAACTATCACAGGCCATCTGAATTGGATTCCCATGTATTTTCCAAATTTATTAATGACTAAAGAATATTAATTGCAAAGATAATTAACTATTATAGAATAAAATTTTGGGAAACATGCAATTTGATTACTTCCACTTAATAAGTGAACAATTATTTATTTTGAACTTGTTTTAATGAAATGAAGTTACACGCCCTGGATTTGACATTTAAGTTATTAGTAATCATAGCCCCTGGTTTGTAGGCGGTTTTCCTGAGAATGGGTGAGCACACACATGGACACAGAAAAACGGATAGTTTATAAAAAGACATTGTAATAGGTTAAATAATATGATTGAAACATCGCAACAGCAGAGACAGGAAGGCAAAAGAGTTTATGTTTTAAGGCTATTGTGCTGAGCTCGCAAGACCTTCGAGCAAAGTAAGCAAACATTTTCCTTTTGTAATTAATTTGAATAGTCTAAAATTTAAACAAAGCTAGAGTCGAAGACACATCCCTCAGCCAAATCCTGTTAAAAGACTTTAGAGTGGGTTTGATTTAAAGTACTGGCAAGAATATTTCCATACACAGGTAGTACATACATATAATAACAGTATATAATAATCATCACCATAAAACAGGACAACGTATTGCCTTTTACCTTCCTTATTTCAAAACGCTGTCCCACACAACAGTCCCTCCAGGCCTTAGTCAATTTATCATGTGGTCAAATTGACAAAAATAATGCCTAAGATACTGCCCAACAGACTTATTTTAATCATTAAAGGACTTATAAAACAATTTTTAATTGCAAAGTCCTTTATAGATATGATACTTTTTGTTTTTTTATATTTATTTTATATTTAGTTTTTCTTGCCAGTTTATAATATTTTTATTGTATATTTGGCTAAATGAACCCAGGATGGTTTAAAAATTGACCCCAAGGGTAAGCTTTTTACCTAATAGCTTGACTTTAAAAATTAACCAGGGAATTTTAGAAGTGTCTTTAAAACATGTTCTCTGTAACACCTGCAAATTTGTTATCTAAAGTAATAGGCATTGAAATCTGTGAATATTATATTATTCATTAAAAATCTCAAAAAACAACTGGAAAACCTTATAGACTTGAAAAAAAAAAACCTATTAAATCCCAGAGAAATCTGACTTATAACCTTTATTTTGGTAAGAATAATAGTGTTTTAAAATAAAATGTATTTTTTCTCATTAAATAAAATGAAATATTTATAACATGCTATGAATAATCATATTTCCTGAGAAATATGCAGCAAACAAACCTTACGCCGATTTATTAGTGTGCTAAGGCTGCTGTAACAAAGCACCACGAGCTGACTGGTTTAAAAATAAATTTATCATCTCATAGTCCCAGATGCTAGAAGCCCAAAACTAAGGCGTTGGCAGGGTTGATTCCTTCTTAGGACTGTGAGGGAGACAGAATCTCTTCCATGCCACTTGCCTAGCTTCTGGTGGTTTGCTGGCAGTCCTTGGCATTGCGTGGCTTGCAGAACCTTCATTCTGATCTCTGCCTTCCTCTTCACGTGGTTTCTCTCTGTGTGTATGTCTGCTTCCAGATTTTTCCTTTTTATAAGGATACCAGTCAGATTAAAGACCACTCTAATGAACTCACTTTAATTTGATTACTTCTGTCAAGATCCCTGCCTTCATAATAAAGTTACATTCTGAGGTACTAGGAGTTAGAACTTCAACATATAAATGTTTTAGTTGGTGGGGTGGGTAGGGAGGAACACAACAATAAAATCATTTAAAATAAATTACCAAAATCTATTTATTTAGGTGTAAAAAAGATCATGGGTTGGCAAACATAGAAATTCTAAAAATTCATTTTGCTATTTTTTTCTGAAATGATTATTTCATTTATTTTAAAATATCTTTGATCATTTACTTTATATGATAAGTTTTGGGGCTATTCATTTTTATCAGTGGCAAAAACAAAAATATTTTTACCCTTATAGCACGTAGAGTATGGCAGAAAGTTTGTTGAAATTTTGTAACTTTGAAGTTTTGCTTGAAATTGAGAAATAGGTACTAATTTTAATGACTTTAAGATATTGATGCAGGAGATTAATAACCATACTCTCACAAAGGGCTTTAGTACACATGCTGTTTAAGAGAATTTTATTTAGTAGGGCACCAAATAAGGAAGAATTTACTGTAACAATTTATTTTTAGATTTGGCTATTGTTCCTGTGCTTTTATATTTGTATTTTATAAGTTTTTTTCCCTTACAAATTGAGATTAGAAAAAAATATGACTTCCCAGATTATATTTTAAGCCATTGCATTATAATGTTTTGTTGAAACTTACTATCTGAACTGACTCTCAGGCACTTAGTCTTAAACCTGGAAAACAAATATGGAATGTGTTTTTAATTCCCTCATGAAGTCTTTATGATATTTCTATTCCTGCCTTTATGAAGCTTTCAAAGATATATTTCACCTCTCAGGCAATGATGGAACTCTTAATATTTCCTTCTATTGCTAACGCTGAGGTGAGATGAGGTGCAGTAAGCTGGGCTGCCTGGGGAAATAGCATCATAAAACATGGAGGCTCAACTCATGTTCTAGTCTGTGGTATTTTGAAAGACTCTATTATTATAGCACAACATAGTTGTACTTAACACAATATTGAAATTCATAGACACAAAGGCAAGAATGTAAAAAACAGTACACTGGAGGATAGAGATGCTTTCACTTTATGTATCAGCCTTACCCATACTTAAATATCATCTTTTTTTCTTTCTTAGTCTTCAGACAAATATTTTGAATGACAGAACAATTAGAAAGAAGCCAGAATGCAGTACCTATATCTGTCACTATAACTGCACCCCGGCAGACAAAAATTCCCTGCTGATTTTGCTGTAATGTGTTATAGGAGAAACAAGCTAAATCTTAATCTAGTTTTTTTGCAATGTAGCAGCACACTGGAAGAAATGCTTCCTTCATCCTGCTATGAAAGTTGCATTTTTCCCTTCTATGTGATAGAATTTTGATGGATAAAGTCTACTTAGTTTGTTACAGAAAGTTTCTATTAAAAAAAACAATGTGGGATGGCTCACACAGGAAACTACATGCTGCACACTGGACTGTATGAAATTGACTAGGAGTATCCAGATAATTTCAGAGGAAATGAAGACCAGTTCTACAGGACCATGAAAATACCAGTGATCTCCCTGGATCACTAGTTTCAGTCCAACTTCCAAAGGCAGTTGTTCCATTGGCTGTTATTGCTTCAGTGATTCCAAAGTATATTTTTATCAGCTTACATAACATTCTGACAGCCCTGTATACTGAGTTACGTAAAACATCTTTGTACAAATATATAACACATAACTCTCTATCAATTGGAACAAAAATGAAAGTCAGCATTCTTGTAGGAACTACATTAGTAGATACAAACTCAGAAACTTATGGCTTCAGGAAATACGATAAAATGGCTGTTTTTGTGCCTTAATTAGCTGATTCGAATTTGTCATGGGTTTTGAGGGAAAAAGTTATTTTCTTCATTTGTGACAAACATGTTCCTTTACCATTTGTCGTCATCATAATAAATTAAGATCAGTTCGCTTTTATTATTGAAAGGCTAAAGGTAACATTTTTAGACACAGCACAAGAGCTATGGGTGGGAATATTGTTTATTAGACATCAGTGTACACAATGAACATTTTGACCCTGCCAGTTGGATGCCTACAGCTAGAGATTTTCCCAGTCATCCAATTAAGAAGGTAGCAACTGTTTATAATTATGCCTATCTGATGCCTCACCAACCCCTTTATTCTTTAGATGAAAATATTTGTTGTCTTGATATCTCTCTATTGCTTTGAATTGAATGAGCTTTTATGTTATAGACTTGATCAATATTTCCTACCCTTTTCCACAAAATGGAAAATAGAATTTCCAGGCACTTTATTGTACTGCAGAGGTCTCAACCATCAGCTGCAGCAAGAACATTAGTGTTCAGTTAATTGCTACAGATGGCCACAGCACTGATTTTACCATTTCATTCAGCTGAGGTCTAGAGACTGGGCCTGGAATGCAGATGTCAGACCAGAGACTTTGCTGTTATTTGCTGGTATGGCTTTCAAATACCATTCTCTCTCTCTTTCTTTCTGTATGTGTGTGTCTCACTGCTCTTTTATAAATTTAAAACAAAGAATTTAAGAAATTTATTTGCTTAAAGAAATAGATGTTGTTCATATACTGAACAATATTTTTAAATATGCATTTTTGTATATCACTATGTTTCTGTTTCAGAATGTTCTAGGTAAAATAGTGAAACAAATGCATACTTTCAGAATATTCTAGGTAAAATAAAAACAAGTCAAGCACTTACAACTTAAAAACACTATGAGGAGCGGTGAAGGAAATCAAGTTATAAGAGGGGTGGCCCCTGTTTATTGGAAGGACATACCGTAATGTGAAGATTAGGGGTATATACTTAAAGAGCAGTACAATTTTTCAAAAAAATTACTTAACATTTAGAAACTTTAATGCAAAATGAAAAGAGAAAAGGATGATATATGGCAGAAAGTCACCTAGGAAAAGTGCTAAAAAACAGAAGGAGAAATACCAATTTGGCCTAAAGTGAAATACAATGATTCAATAGAAAAGAGAGATTTGGGCCGGGTGCGGTGGTTCACGCCTGTAATCCCAGCACTTTGGGAGGCTGGGAGGCCAGGGCGGGTGGATCATGATGTCAGGAGACCGAGGCCATCCTGGTCAACATAGTGAAACCCTGTCTCTACTAAAAATACAAAAATTTGCTGGGCATGGTGGCGCATGCCTGTAATTCCAGCTACTTGGGAGGCTGAGGCAGGAGAATTGCTTGAACCACGGAGTCGGAGGTTGCAGTGAGCTGAGATCACGCCATTGCACTCCAACCTGGCGACAGAGTGAGACTCCATCTCAAAATAAATAAATAAATAAATAAATAAATAAATAAAATAAAGATTTTGAATAAAAGATGAAGAACAGAGGAGAAACTTTGCAGGAGCAGAAACAGGATGGCAAACCCACGAGATTTGTGAGGATGATGAGTAGCATCACAACTTTTCAGGAACTGGTAGTTAATGGCTTACGAGCTAAAACCAGAAAGTTTTGTTCTTGCTAAATTTAGGAGGTTTGAAGTTCTACCTCGGGAATTTAAGGTTTTTCCTTGTTAGTGATTCACTGAAAGTATGGAGAAAACTGAAACAGAGAAAGAGGGCAGAGAGTAGGAGGTCTAAAAAGAGACTATAAATTTATGATTTATAAATATATTTATTTTATTTAGAAATATTATTTGTTTGGTTCAGTCATCTATATTAGGGATTGGCAAATTTTTTCTGTAAAGGGCCAGGTAGTAAATATTTCAGGAGTTGAAGGCCATATGACCTCTGTCACAATTATTTAACTCTGCCACTGTAGCATGAAAACAGCCACAGGCAATACCAAGTGAATGGGTATGGGTATATTCAATAAAAATAGTTTTTACGGACACTAATATTTTAATTTTATAACATTTTCATGTGTCTCAAAATATTTTCTTTTTCTTGTGATTTCAACAATTAAAACATTTTAAAATTATTTTTAACTCACAGGCTATACAAAAAGGGGCAGTAGACTATAATTTGTCTGCCTCAAGCTAAACAATAAAATGTTTCTGCTCCATTATATCTCCCATAGTAACTATGCTTTTTTATGAAAATAGCTTCTTATTTTGTAACAAAAGTTTTTAAAAAGTGGTAGGTATATATACACCTATTTATAGGGTGTGTGAGATATTTTGATATAGTCATACCATGTGTAATAATCACAATGGGATAAATGGGCTAAGCAACACCTCAAGCAATCATCCTTTGTGTTACAAACAATCTAATTATACTCTTTTGGTTACTCTAAAATGTTCAATAAATTATTGGTGGCTAAAGTCACCATGCTATGTTATCAAATACTAGATCATATTCATTCTACCTAATTGTATTTTTGCACCCAGTAACTCTCCCCATTTTTCCCCTGACCACTATCCTTCTCAGCCTCTGGTAACCATCATTCTCTTCTCTATCTCCATGAGTTCAATTGTTTTCATTTTTTAGGTTCCTTAAATAAATGAGAACATCTTAACCCAGATAAAATGGATTTCATCCAAAAGACAGGCAATAACAAATGCAGACAAGGATGTGGAGAAATGGAACCCTTGAACGCTGATGATGGGAATGTAAATTAGTACAACCACTATGGAGAAAATTAATTTCTTTCAATTCTAATTTGATTTAAGTAATTCCTGGACAATCTTTATATAATTATTATTTATTAAACTGCTGTTTTCAATGTTACATACAGCCTAGGTATAAACACACTTGCAGTGGATGTATATTTCACTTAGGAAAAATCATTCAGAGTGAGTTAGGTGTAATGTGGGCAATACCACATTTAACTTCTTAGAATATAGGTTAGCTTTGAATCATTACTGGCATAAGTAATTGCATCGAATAGATTACAATTTTTTGATATAATGTGCAATAAAAAAAGAGTCATCCTCATGTCACTACCATTTACAATATAGTTATAAGTAGGAGATCACTTTTTGTTTCCTCACATCGTTCAATACAGAAAATATAAAATAATTTAGTTAAAAAATAAATGGTTCATGAATCAATAGATCCAAACACTCATACAAATAACTCAGCTTCTACTAATCTCATGGGAGTATGCTGCTGAGGTATTGAAAGCTCTCTCATCCCAGACCACTTTCTCTGGCTCTCTAATGTCAATCTAAGTAGTTGATTGCATCTTAACCAAATCACTCCCATTGGGGCTGTTCCATTTGCTAGTTGTCTGACGGTGGATGAGTTGCTAAAACCAAGTTTCCTTTCTTCATATATAGGATGGAAATGACAGTGGAAATTACAATTATGTGACTCAATAACAGTTTTAAGAATTAAATGAGATAACACCTGCACAGTGCTAGGCACAGTATCCCATATATGGCAAACATCTAATAACTGCTCCCTGTTACTGCTTTTATTCCACTGTTGCCAACAGAAATCTACATTGATCCTCCTCATGTACCCCAATTAGCTGCTCTGGATGCTCCTGTACTGTTTATTCTCTGCATCTGGAAATGAATCTTTGAAGCCCAAATGCTTCAGAAAAGTGCTATTTTAAAATAAGTAGCAGTAAAAGTGTAGTTATTATTTGCTTATGCTCTTACAGCAAATAAAAATTTACATGGAACTTACAGGATCAGGAGGACCAATGACACAATGACCAGTACAACAGAGCTATGACTTGACCCCAGGATCCATGTGTACACACCCTGGGATCAAGTCATAGCTCTGCTATTTACAATGTTACTTTCTCAATTTTCTTATTTTATAAATGACAATGTCGACAATAATTTCCACGTCTCTCTAGTGAAGAAATGAAAATTATTTGTTAAGGTTTCATCAGTACTTATTGCTTTGTAGCTGAAGGTTAGTTTTAAACCTTTCCATTGGGCTAGCTCCTTCCTCCCTAGAGCAAGTGAGTTTACTTTTCCACCTATGAGTATGATACTTTTTACAAAAGGTAACTATATCAAACACTTTTTTTTTTTGACAGAGTCTTGCTCTGTCGCCCAGGCTGGAGTGCAATGGCACAATCTCACCTCACTGCAACCTCCGCCTCCTGGGTTCAAGCGATTCTCGTGCCTCAGCCACCTGAGTAACCAGGATTACTAGCGCCCGCCACCATGCTTGGCTAATTTTTTGTATTTTTAGTAGAGACGGAGTTTTGCCATGTTGGCCAGGCTGGTCTCAATCTCCTGAACTCAGGCAATTCACCTGCCTTGGCTTCCCACACTGCTAGGATCAATAAACGCTTCTTACTTACATAAAAGGATATATGTGTGACTACTAAAATATTACAGAAATCTATATGTGCATCTGTGTATATTTATATGTATGTGTATGCGAAAGGAAAATATTCTTAGGGCCCCAAAATCACTAATCTACATGGAAAAGTCAATCTGGGAACTGCTTAGGGCAAACCGGCCTCCCATTCTACTCAGTTATCCCTCTGCTCACTGAAATAAATGTATATCTGATTGCCTTCTTTGGAAAGTCTAATCAGAAAAAAAGAATGCAACTATTTTTGTCTTATCTACCTATGACCTGGAAGCCTCCTCCCTGTTTTGAGTTGTCCTGTCTTTGCTTAGAGTTGTCCCGCCTTTCCGGGCCAAACCAATGTTCATCCTACACGTACTGATTGATGTCTCATGTCTTCCTAAAACGTGTAAAATCAAGATGTGCTCAAACCAGCTTGAGGACATGTTGTCAGGACCACCTGAGGCTGTGTCATGGGTGCACTTCCTCAACCTTGGCAAAATAAACTTCCTTTTTTTATTTTTTTTAAATTATACTGTAAGTTCTAGGGTACATGTGCACAAAGTGCAGGTTTGTTACATATGTATAAATGTGCCATGTTGGTGTGCTGCACCCATTAACTCGTCATTTACATTAGGTATATCTCCTAATGCTATCCCTCCCCACTCCCCCGACCCCATGACAGGCCCCAGTGCATGATGTTCCCCACCATGTGTCCAAGTGTTCTCATTGTTCAATTCCCACCTATCAGTGAGAACATGCGGTGTTTGGTTTTCTGTCCTTGCGATAGTTTGCTGAGAATGATGGCTTCCAGCTTCATCCATGTCCCTACAAAGGATATGAACTCATCCTTTGTTATGGCTGCATAGTATTCCATAGTGTATATGTGCCACATTTTCTTAATCCAGTCTATCATTGGTGGACATTTGGGTTGGTTCCAAGTCTTTGCTATTGTGAATAGTGCTGCAGTAAACATACATGTGCATGTGTCTTTATAGCAGCATGATTTATAATCCTTTGGGTATATACCCAATAATGGGATGGCTGGGTCAAAGGGTATTTCTAGTTCTAGATCTTGAGGAATCGCCATACTGTCTTCCACAATGGTTGAACTAGTTTACAGTCCCACCAACAGTGTAAAAATGTTCCTATTAAAAACATTTAAGTCTTTAATCCATCTTGAATTAATTTTCTTATAAGGTGTATGGAAGGGGTACAGTTTCAGCTTTCTAGATATGGCCAGCCAGTTTTCCCAGCACCATTTATTAAATAGGGAATCCTTTCCCCATTTCTTGTTTGTATCAGGTTTGTCAAAGATCAGATGGTTGTAGATGTGTGGTATTACTTCTGAGGGCTCTGTTATGTTCCATTGGTCTATATCTCTGTTTTGGTACCAGTACCATGCTGTTTTGGTTACTGTAGCCTTGTAGCATAATTTGAAGTCAGGTAGCGTGATGCCTCCAGCTTTGTTCTTTTGGCTTAGGATTGTCTTGGCAATGCGGGCTCTTTTTTGGTTCCATATGAACTTTAAAGTGGTTTTTTCCAATTCTGTGAAGAAAGTCATTGGTAGCTTGATGGGGATGGCATCGAATCTATAAATTACCTTGGGCAGTGTGGCCATTTTCATGATACTGATTCTTCCTATTCATGAGCATGGAATGTTCTTCCATTTGTTTGTATCCTCTTTTATTTCATTGACCAGTGGTTTGTAGTTCTCCTTGAAGAGGTCCTTCACATCCCTTGTAAGTTGGATTCCTAGGTATTTTATTCTCTTTGAAGCAATTGTGAATGGGAGTTCACTCATGATTTGGCTTTCTGTGTGTCTCTTATTAGTGTATAGGAATGCTTGTGATTTTTGCACATTGATTTTGTATCCTGAGACTTTGCTGAAGTTGCTTATCAGCTTAAGGAGATTTTGGGCTGAGACGATGGGGTTTTCTAAATATACAATCATGTCATCTGCAAAAAGGGACAATTTGACTTCCTCTTTTCCTAATTGAATACCCTTTGTTTCTTTCTCCTGCCTGATTGCCCTGGCCAGAACTTCCAACACTATGTTGAATAGAAGTGGTGAGAGAGGGCATCCCCGTCTTGTGCCAGTTTTCAAAGGGAATGCTTCCAGTTTTTGCCCATTCAATATGATATTGGCTGTGGGTTTGTCATAAATAGCTCTTATTATTTTGAGATACGTTCCATCAATACCTAGTTTATCGAGAGTTTTTAGCATGAAGAGCTGTTGAATTTTGTCAAAGGCCTTTTCTGCATCTATTGAGATAATCATGTGGTTTTTGTCTTTGGCTCTGTTTGAATGATGGATTATGTTTATTGATTTGCATATGTTGAACCAGACTTGCATCCCAGGGATGAAGCCAACTTGATCGTGGTGGATGAGCTTTTTGATGTGCTGCTGGATTCGGTTCACCAGTATTTTATTGAGGATTTTCGCATCGATATCCATCAGGGATATTGGTCTAAAATTCTCTTTTTTTGTTGTGTCCCTGCCAGGCTTTGGTATCAGGCCTCATAAAATGAGTTATGGAGGATTCCCTCTTTTTCTATCGATTGGAATAGTTTCTGAAGGAATGATACCAGCTCCTCTTTGTACCTCTGGTAGAATTCGGCTGTGAATCCGTCTGGTCCTGGACTTTTTTTGGTTGGTAGACTATTAATTATTGCCTCAATTTCAGAGCCTGTTATTTGTTTATTCAGGGATTCAACTTCTTCCTGGTTTAGTCTTGGGGTGGTGTATGTGTCCAGGAATTTATCCATTTCTTCTAGATTTTCTAGTTTATTTCTGTAGAGGTGTTTATAGTATTCTCTGATGGTAGTGTGTATTTCTGTGGGATCGGTGGTGATATCCCCTTTATCATTTTTTATTGCATCTATTTGTTTCTTCTCTCTCTTCTTTTTCATTATTCTTGTTAGCGGTCTATCAATTTTGTTGATCTTTTCAAAAAACCAGCTCTTGCATTCAATTGATGTTTTGAAGGGTTTATTGTGTCTCTATCTCCTTCAGTTCTGCTCTGATCTTAGTTATTTCTTGCCTTCTGCTAGCTTTTGAATGTGTTTGCTCTTGCTTCTCTAGTTCTTTTAATTGTGATGTTAGGGTGTCAATTTTAGATCTTTCCTGCTTTCTCTTGTGGGCATTTAGTGCTATAAATTTCCCTCTACACAGTGCTTTAAATGTGTTCCAGAGGTTCTGGTATGTTGTGTCTTTGTTCTCATTGGTTTCAAAGTACATCTTTATTTCTGCCTTCATTTCGTTACGTACCCAGTAGTCATTCAGGAGCAGGTTGTTCAGTTTCCATGTAGTTGAGTGGTTTTGAGTGAGCTTCTTAATCCTGAGTTCTAGTTTGATTGCACTATGGTCTGATAGACAGTTTGTTATAATTTCTGTTCTTTTACATTTTCTGAGGAGTGCTTTACTTCCAACTATGTGGTCAATTTTGGAATAAGTGCAATGTCGTGCCGAGAAGAATGTATATTCTGTTGAAGAGTGGAGAGTTCTGTAGATGTCTATTAGGTCCGCTTGGTGCAGAGCTGAGTTCAATTCCTGGATATTCCTGTTAACTTTCTGTCTCATTGACCTGTCTGAAAATCAGAGCACCTCTTCTCCTCCAAAGGAACACAGCTCCTCATCAGCAACAGAATAAAGCTAGACAGAGAATGACTTTGATGAGTTGAGAGAAGAAGGCTTCCGACACTCGGTAATAACAAACTTCTCTGAGCTGAAGGAGGATGTTCAAACACATCACAAAGAAGCTATAAACCTTGAAAAAGGATTAGACGAATGGCTAACTAGAATAAACAGCTTAGAGAAGACCTTAAATGACCTGATGGAGCTGAAAACCATGGCATGCGAACTACGTGATGCATGCACTAAGCTTCAGTAGCCAATTCAATCAAGTGGAAGAAAGAGTATCAGTGATTGAAGATCAAATGAATGAAATGAAGCAAGAAGAGAAGTTTAGAGAAAAAAGAGTAAAAATAAATGAACAAAGCCTGTAAGAAATATGGGACTATGTGAAAAGACCAAATCTATGTCTGATTGGTGTACCTGAAAGCAATGGGGAGAATGGAACCAAGCTGGAAAACACTCTTCAGGATATTATCCAGGAGAATTTCCCCAGCCTGGCAAGGCAGGCCAACATTCAAATTCAGGAAATACACAGAACGCCACAAAGATACTCCTTGAGAAGAGCAACTCCAAGGCACATAATTGTTAGATTCACCAAAGCTGAAATGAAGGAAAAAATGTTAAGGGCAGCCAGAGAGAAAAGTCAGGTTACCCACAAAGGGAAGCCCATTAGACTAACAGCAAAATAAACTTTCTAAATTAACTGAGACCTGTCTCAGATATTTGGGGTTCACATGTGTATATACACACATTCTCATGCATATACATATACACAACTATGTAGTCTTACAGTAGATATTCCCCAGATTCAGAATGACTCAGGAATCTCTCAGGGCCCTATTCTTATAGAAATTAGCACCAAGAATTCATCAAAGAAATAAACTGTAGACTGGTCGCAGTGGCTGATGCCTGTAATCCCAGCACTTTGGGAGTCCGTTACAGGAGGATACCTTGAGCCTAGGAGTTTAAGACCAGCCTGGGCAATATGGTAAAACCCTGTCTCTATGGAGATATGCAAAAATTAGCTGTGTGTAGTCACACAGGCCTGTATTCCCAGCTACTTGGGAGGCTGAGATGGGAGGATCACTTGAGCCCCAGACGGGGAGGTTGCAGTGAGCCGAGATCATACCACTACATCCCAGCCTGAGCAATAGAGTGAGACCCTGTCTCAAAAAAAATATAGAGAGACAACAGGTACTCAGATGATGGCATGTTTTATTGATTCCTGTCTAATGTGATTACTGTCATTTTCTGGAGTAAGATTATAGTTTGTATAGAACTGAAAAGCTATCATCCAAAATGACTCCTGAGTACTTACACACTGGTTAGATCAAATAGGCGAGTTAATCAAATTCCTTTACTCCGAAGTAAGGTAAAGTAGTATAATCAGCTCTTGACTGGGTTTTGCACAGCAGGGTAAGTCTGGAATTAGTGGTGACTACCTCCTTGAAACAATGATTGCTTGATGAACAGGAAGGGAAAGAAGGGAGGATTTAAGGTCATTGAAGAATTTAGGTTGTGTAAGGGTGCATTGTGTATCTTTTCATCCTGTCGTTTTTCTAGGTCTACATGCTTCACACTTGATACGTGTGTTATTGTATGGGTGATAATCTATAAAAACAGGTATCCTGTGCTAATTGGTTGTAATGAGATGCTGTAGCACAAAGGGCATCTCCTCTGCATCACTACCTTTCATTCCCAAACAATATGTAATCCTTATTAAAGAATAAAGCTTTATCATGAAAAATACTCACAAACTTACATAGGCCAAAGGTGAGCAAGAGAAGAGAAGGTAAGATTCCTTTTGATCCTCCTATGAGAAAAGAAGGTAAGATTCCTTTTGATCCTCCTATCTTCATACAGAGAAATATTTCAGAGCAAGGTCTGGAGTGCAAGTCTACATTCCAGTGCAAAGACTCTGCCCTTGCTGTGATAGGGTGAAAAAAATGTTCCCCTCAACACATCCAAGTCAAAGCCTTGGAACCTCTGAATGTTACTTTGCTTGGAAAAAGGGCCTTTGCAGATGTAATTATGTTAAAGATTTTGAGAGGAGATAATCCTGGATTATACGGATAGACACTAAGTCCAGTGATGTGTTTTTATAAGAGAACGCCCTCCCAGACAGATGGAATAGGAGAATGTTTAGACAGAAGAAGAGAAGAGAATGGGAAGATAGAGGTAGTGACTGGAATGATGTGGCCACAAGGAAAGGAAGTCAAGAAATGCTGACAGCCACCAGAAGCAGAAAGAGGCACGGAAAATTGTCCACCCAAACCGCTGGAGAGGTATGGCCTGGGACACCTTGATATCAGATATCTGGCTTGCAGAACTGTGAGAGAACAAATTTCTTCTGTTTTAAGCTTCCCAGATTGTGATTATTTACTACAGCAGCCATAGGAATCTAATAAATACAATCCCACTCTCTTTCCACTCATAGATGAAACAAGAAAGCAAACTTTTGCATGTAGGCATAAGAGGATAAATTTGAAACTCTCTTGATATTAAGTCAGCTGTTTGGGTATGACCACTGTCTACAGCCATTGATTGTCTGGGAGTGCCTGGTGACCACACCTAGAGATTGTGACATCAAGTCCTCCCTGACAGAGGACACCGATCTCAGGTACGGTCTCCCTCACTGCAAGCCAAAGACAAAGGAATACTGAGAAATGAAGGGATAACTGTTATTTTAATCAGTTCTGCTTACATTGTTCTTATTTCTGAAAATGTTACATTCTGTTACAGCAAAAATTTGGTGTTGGGACTAACAGTGCTCACCAGATAATAGATAGGTACAAGGTAAATTTGTGATCGAGAGAAGATATTTTATCAGTGTTATTTTGGTAAACGTATATCTTTCCTTCTGGAAATGCCTATCATTATCTGAGAAAAGGCCAGCTGAGAGATGTAAATAGTTATGATCTGGGCTGATCATTTTCTTGTTTGTGCTCAAATCTACTCCTGTTTCTACCCTGATACTTCTACCACACAAAAACACAAACAAACAAACAAAAAACCTGAGCATTACAAACTGCCAGGCAGGTTTCTGTCTAATGCCAATGATTGGTGACATAACATTGGTGTGTAGGAGAAACAGAAAAGTCAAAAATATTTCCCTGGCTCCGATATGGATGGGAATCTCTCACAGTAGCTACATTTGCACCTTGGTCCCATCTCCTGCCACACACCTTTCCTGTCCAGTGTTACAGATCCCACTAAGGATGGTGTTTCAGTTTCTTTCTGTTTACCATCTTTGTGACTAGTTGCTCATACTAAATCTCTCTGTTGAACCAACTGGACCTTGAATGAGTTGAAATCAAAGGGAAAAGGTCACACTGGTTCACCATCAGTTTGAACTTAAATCAGTCAGTCCTGAAAGATTTAAGTTCACTTGGATGTTCTTGGTTTAAATAATAACCAATATGTGGATGACGATTAAATTTTTCAAATAAATCTTATCTGTTCACTGTAGTATCCCAGAAGAGAGAGGTAGGACAGAGATATCTGATGATGCAGACCACCAATAAGAAGCATATCTAACGTTTGATTGAAGGCATCTGTCCCCAAAGCCTATGATCTTTCTCTAATCCAACAGGAAGATGTGCCATCCCCTTGATAGCTGGAGGGTATGGTAAAATGATGGTATTTTAATTACTTACGAGCAAAGGTGAGATTCACATCAGGTTTCTGATTTCTGAGGGAGATGAAATTCTTATTCGCTAATAGTATAGATTCAAAAAGAGAGCATTGAATTATTAATTGTTAAGATGGATATAATGTCGGTCTTCTTATATGAATTGGAAATCTTTGGCCCATTGAAATGAAATGATTAAAAAACCATATTCTAGAATTTGGTATACCTGCAGATGAACTATAGCTTCACAGTCCAGAATGCATGCAAAAATATTTGACAATTTCAAGTTAATATTGAAGCAAATACTAAATTGTAAATAATATGTGATTTTTATATTTCTGCAAAATTTTCAATGAAGACCACAGTATTTCCCTCAGGATGATTTGTTTCATTTAAGATATTATACTTTGTTATATTCTTGCACAAATATTTCATTGTTTAACACAATTTATATTTTATCTATCCTAATGCTTTAGGATTATATTATAATGCTTTAGGATTAGGATAGATAAAATGCATTTAGCATTAGGAGATATACCTAATGCTAAATGACGAGTTAATGGGTGCAGCACACCAGCATGGCACATGTATACATATGTAACTAACCTGCACATTGTGCACATGTACCCTAAAGCTTAAAGTATAATAATAATAAAATTATAAAAATAAAATAAAATAAAAAATAAAATAATTTAAATATGAAAAAAAATATATATATTTTATCTAATATGTTTAGGGTTTCTGGGGCAATGTTAATCATTGAAATACTTAAATTATGTTTGCTATGTATCCTCAAGTAATAAATATGCAAATAATTAAATATTATAAAACATGACTAAAAGCTTGATTTATTAATAGTTGTATTGAAATAAAATATTGTTACTTCCAAACATGCAAAAATGAAAATAATAAACAGTAGATATAATAATTAATAGACATGGATTTGAAATCTTCAAACATTAAATTTCTAGACAATTAAAATAGAGAAAGAATTAAAAATATTTTTTAAAATACAAATACTTTTAATAGCTTTATATTTTCATAGCAGACATTAGAAATTCAACCTTGTTTCCAGCAAATAAGGACTTATTCAAGCATAGAGGACTTTTTAATACCATAAGAATTCTCATTTTATGTTGCCTTTAATTTTAAAAATTATCAATAAAGTGCCTTTAATTTGAAGAATGTTTATGTGTTAAATAATATTTTTAAAGGTATTTTAGTATTAATATTTTATATAAATTATATCCCTTCATTAATGAGAAATGCAACTGACATTGGGCTATCACTTTTAGGAATGTTGGTTAAGTGTTTACAAAGTTTTTTGTAATGATAATTTTATAATTTTTATTTACCTAAATTTCGGAGAATGTTAAAAATTACTATACGTAAGTATTTTTACAGATAAGTGAGTATGTCACTTACTATACAACATATTCTCTATAATTGAGATTTGTATGGTTGAAAAAAATCTGTGCAATAACAAGAGGGGCAATTCACAGCAAATATTTTCAGCACATCTTCTTACATGCTTCTAATCCATATGACTTTAAGGTAGAAGTGAAAAAATTTTCACTCCAGCCTTCCTATCCTAAAAATGAGACGACTCACTTCCAAAGAGGCTTTTATCTCAAAATAAAACAGATGCCTCATAGGAGAAGATAACAGAACAAAACATTCTGACTTACACCCTATTTTTTTTCTTTATATTTGCTGCTGGCTTTCTAATAGACTATAGATTTCTCATCTCCCTTTCAGATTCTTATGATCTTTGCAAGTATCTATAAGGCAGGTATTATTACCATTTTACAGATTAGAAAACTGAAAGATTATGTTAACATAATCTTTATTTCTTGAGTAGCACACTAAATTAAATGCTTTTTAATATAGGTAATCATAGCTATTATGTGTCAGAGTGCTTTCCATAAACCACATTCTGTGTTAAGTCCTTTATATAATATTTATTTAATTCTCTCAATAGTATGAGTTAGATTTTAATGTCACCATTTTACAGATGAAGAGACTGGACTTTAGAGAGAGTAAGTTAAATGTCACCTCTTCTAAATGGTAGAGATAAGTTTTGAAACCGGGTCTACCTGATTTCAAAGAGGAAGCACTTCCTGTAAAAAATAACTTGATATTAGAAAGGAATTTCATTAGGTCTATTTCTAAGCTTTTAAGTATGTGGTTACATATCCATTTTGCATATTTCAGAAAAGTCAAATACTATTAGCCCTGATAGTCACTTCTTTTTTAAAATTGTTTCTCTTGGACCTGAGAGCTTACATTTCTACAGATAGAAATACTAAAGTTGAACAACCTTGTTCCAATTTAATAAATAATAATTTGTATTAGAGTAGTAGGAAATGTATTTTAAAAGTCATTGTATATGTCTGATTTGTTCAACCTAAAGTTCTATTCAAATAAAATGGTAATGTGGGACAGATCATTAATTATAACCCCAATTTATTTCATGGATATGGACTGTACATTCAAATTTCATTTATATCTTTAGTCAATGCGTGCACGTGATCAGGAATGTAAATGACTTAATACCATTCATCTTTGTGACTGGGGAAAATTTTAAACTGAAAGACCTATTATAGATAAATTAACATTTTTATTTCTACTATGAAAAATTCCAGTTAGTTTTAATAAGAGGAATATATACCCTTCATAGCCCAAGTATGAAGTTATAAGTACATAACAACATATCAACAGAGTGACTGCAAAGGAAGTGTCATAAGTAGAGATTTACATCATTACCCACCCCATAAAGAAATAAAAAACATGCAAAAATAGTTGAGATAAGAAAGAGTCCAATATGCATGGCAAATAAAAAATTGCAGAGAAATGGATGATTTATATAAAATGGGAAGGGAACTTTGAGGGCAGACATAGGACTCTTGAAGTTATGAGCACATTGAAGCAAAGCAAGAAATTAATATCTTGGGTGGTACCACTAATTTTTACCAGAATATGGTGATGAGAATTGATTATGCCTCAAGAAAGACAACAAACACCTGATTACAATCCCAACACTGATAATTAACAACGTACTGGGGCTGAGAAAACAAATCAACCTGTGTGTCAAACAGATATTGGAACACAGCTGATTGAGCAGATAGAATTTTTGTGTCACTTTTTCTTGTATATTTAATCTTTCGTGAAACTGCCGAAGTGCTTTTTAGGTACATGTATCATTTTGTAACACATACTCTTAGCAACATATAAACATTTTAGTTTCTTTACAACTAAACAATAGTTGTTATCTTTTTTAATTTTAGCAAATTTATTGTGTATTGATATTTCATTATTATTTGAATTTGTATTTCCTTGATGGCTAAAGATGTTCAATCTCACAGGCATTGAAACATAGGATTACAGATTAGAATGTAGGTATCTTTTGAGGACATTTTTTAGCCTACCAGTATCTGCTCTTTGGAACTCAAAGATTCATGTCCATCCCACATGCAAAATACGTTCATCTTATTCCAATATCTTTCAAAGTACTAACCCATTGTAGTACCAACTTAGGTTCACAATGCCATTTAATTATTATAAACTCAAAAATTTCAAAGCTCTTTATCTAAATAACCTAAGTTAGGTATAGATGAGTCTTTGGGAATAATCACTCAGTGGATTTTCTCTCCATCTGTGGACCTCTCAAACTAGAAAAGTAATCATGCTTTCCAAATACAATGGTGGGACAAGCATACAATAATAGTATAGCTATTTCCATTTTGAAAGAGATAAAATGTAGGAAAGAAACACTAGTCCCAAGCAATTTTGAAATGTAGCAAAAAAAAAAAGAAATGTTTTCAAGGCTCGGGAATAATTTCCAGTGGCTTTAGGTGGCATCATCTGGACCTATTGCTCTGCTGTTTTTGCCAACAACTTGGGCATCTGCCTCTGAACTCACTCAGCTCCACTCTCTGATTCCTCAAGATATTCTTTTTTCTTAAAGCGTGGTATATGTTTTTAGATAAGTGGTTTTATCAATCTATTTCCCACCTGTGAAACTGCAAGAGTGATAGTCTTACTCATTTCATCCTGTCGCTGTCCCTTTCAGTTGAAGCTGGCAGTGTTTTGGCTGATACACCATTCTAAGAAACCCTGTAAATCTGCATGTGTCATGAGGATTTACACCACTGGCAAGAATGTCTTCCACAGGTATTTACTGAGGAATCCCATTTCTGACATTCCTTTGCTTATGGCCATATGATTCAATTCTTTGCCTCTGTCTTATTCCCTTCACCTTTCTGTGTGTATAATCCAGGGTAATTTCTCCATGTGGTGATACTTCCTTAATCACATCTTAAAGGTTTTTCTTTTAAGGTACCAGAGATTAATAGAACCTGATATATTTCAGTGTTTTTTTTTCTTTCTGTTAGAAATGGTTTCACTGGTTGAAGTCAAGCAACTTGAAGTATAGGTCTCCTATTAAAGGAAATAAAGATTATTGCAGAAGCAGCAAGTTTGTTCTTAATGGTTTTAAAAAGTACATAGCTAGCATTACAACTAGCACATAGTAAGTTCCCCAAAATTGCAGCTCACTATTAATTGATGTTATATTATTTATTTATTATTGGACATCTCTGAATATACTGTAAATCTCATTTAAAATATATTTAACTTCTCAGATTACTAGTTAAGGATACATTTAATACAATTATTTTGTGAATATTACTTTAAATTTTTTTAACTTTTGTTTTAGGTTCTGGGGTACTTGTGCAGATTTGTCATATAGGTAAATTCTGTATTGTGGGGGTTTGGAGTACAGATATTTCATCACACAGGTACTAAGCATAGTACCTGAAAGTTACTTTCCTGAAGCTGTCCTTCCTTCCAACCGCTCCTTCTGGTAGGCCCCGTGACTATTGTTCCCCTCTTTGTGGCCATTTGTTCTCATTATTAACTCCCACTTACAAGTGAGAACATGTATTTGGTTTTCTGCTTCTGAATTAGTTTATTAACGATAATGGCCTCCAGCTCCATTCATGTTTCTGCAAAGCACATAATCTTGTTCTTTATTATGACCGCATAGTATTCCACTGTGTATATGTACCACATTTTCTTTATCTAGTCTATGATCGGTGGACATTTAGTTTGATTCCATGTCTTTGCTATTGTGAATAGTGCTGTGATAAACATACATGTTCATGTATCTTTATGGTAGAATGATTTATATTCCTTTAGGTATATATCCAATAATGAGATTCCTGGGTTAAATGGTAATTCTATTTTTGGTTCTTTCATAAATTGCCAAACTGGTTCCACAATGGCTAAACTAATGTACACTCTCAACAGCAGTGTATAAGCATATCCTTTACTTCACAACCTAGCCAGCATCTCCTAATTTTTGACATTTTAGCAGTAGCTATTCTGACTGGTTTGAGATGGTACCTCATTGTGGTTTTGATTTGCATTTTATTAATAATAAGTGATGTTGAGCATTCTTTCATATGCCAGTGGGCCACATGCATGTCTTCTTTCAAAAAGTGACTGTTCATGTACTTTGCCAACTTTTTAATAGGGTTGGTTTTTGCTTGTTAATTTGTTTAAGTTTGTTATAGATTTTGTATATTAGACCTTTGTTGGATGCATAGCTTGCAAATATTTTCTCCCATTCTGTAGGTTGTCTGTTTATTAATTTTTAAGTTTTGGCTATTCAGAAGCTCTTTAGTTTAATTAGGTCCCAATTGTCAATTTTTGCTTTTGCTGCAATTACTTTGGCATTTTCAACATAAATCTTTGCCTGGTCCTATGTCCAAAATGATATTTCCTAGGTTTTATTCCAGGACTTTTATGGTTTTAGGTTTCACATTTAAATCTTTAATCCATCTCGAGTTGATTTTTGTATATAGTGTAAGGAAGGGGTCCAGTTTTGATCTTCTTCATAGAGCTAGCCAGTTATCCCAGCATCATTGATTAAATAGGGGGTCCTTTCCCCATTGATTGTTTTAGTTGACTTTGTTGAGGATCAGATGATTGCAGATATGTGGCATTGTTTCTCAGTTCTCTGTTCTGTTCTGTTGTTCTATGTGTCTGTTTTTGTACCAATACCATGCTATTTTGGTTACTGCAGCCCTGTAGTATAGTTTTAAGTTTGGTAATGTGATGCCTCCAGCTTTGCTCTTTTTGCTTAGGATTTTCTTGGCTATTCTGACTCTTTTTTTGGTTCTACGAGAATCTTAAAATAGTTTTTTTTTCTAGTTCTGTGAAGAATGTCATTGGCAGTTTGATAGGAATAGTATTTAATTTATAAATTGCTTTGGGCAGTATGGCCATGATAATTCTTCCTATCAATGAACATGGAATGTTTTCCATGTGTTTGTGTCATCTCTGACTTCTTTGAGCACTGTTTCGTAATTTTCATTGTAGAGAGCTTTCACCTCCCTGGTTAACTGTAGTCCTAGGTATTTTATTCTTTTTTGGTTATTGTGAATAGGATTGTATTCTTGATTTGGGTGGCAGCTTGAATGTTGTTGGTGCATATGACTGCTTTCAATTTTTATATACTATTGCTTTATAAGATTTCTCATATTTATTCCTTTAAAACCTCTAAACTTTGCTTTTTATTATAGCAATCATTGTGGCACTCCAGAATAATGATCTTTAAAACTTAGCTAGTAGAAGTTCAGATTTCTCTGAAATGTCAAAGACTCTTTGAAAGGCTGAGTGATAATTATGGTTACATTTAATTGTCAAAAATATGAACAACTGCTGTTAAAAAAAGAAAGAAAATATCCTTTGAGAATTTCTGCTAGTTTTAAATCATTGAAGCTTTTTTTGTAATTATCATTTTTATAGCATTGTGAAAGAAAGCTTAAGATTTAGGTCCAGAAATATCTAAAGTTAGTTTAAAGTTATTGATTTATTTTACTCTTCATTATAACTGTGAATAGGTACAATATGCTAATCATATAATTTTTAAATAGTCACTGTCACACACCAACGAAGTGCTAAAATGATTAAGAAGTTAAATATCTCTAATGAAATCATGTGTACTTATTTACCATTTATTTTGCTTTTGCTTATGGAAATAGTGGCTATAAATATTATATAGAACTCATTTTTTCAATGTCAAAATAAAGAGGTTATAATCAAACAACTTTAAAAATATATATCATACTTGATATATGTATTTTCTATTATACTATTTTAAACATATATATATCAGTAGGAACTGTTTAGACGCTTTGGATACAGCAGCAAACCAGAAAGTAAACCCTGCCCTTGCAGAACTTACATCCTAGTGGAGCAGAAGCAATAAGAAATAAACAGTTCAAAAAAAAAAAAAAAAGACTAGATTAGAGAGCAATAATTCTATGGAGAAAAGTAAAATAGAGAAGAGAGAGTAGTGGTAATGAGAAGTGACATAGCAATTTTCAGTAATGTGGATTGATTAGACTCATTGGAAAGTCAGTATTCAAAAAAAGACCTGAAGGGTTGAGAAACAGAGCCATCTGAATATCGGAGGGAAAACATTTGACCAGAGGAAACTTTGTTTTGTTTGAGAAACACTGATAATGTCAGTGTGTCTAGAGCAGAGTGAGAAAGGGGTTAGGGCAGTGGTTGAATATAAGGTTAGAAAATAATGGGGCCCACCCTATTGGGTCATGTAGGCCAGGGTAAGCATTTTGGATATAATACCAACGGAGCAACATTTCTTTGGAAAGTTTTGAGCAGAAGACTATGTTATCTAATTGCATTCAAAAAGGGTTATTTCTTTGTGAAGACTGAACTCAGTTTGTCGTGGGGTGTGTATTGATAGCCTGGAAGGTTAGTAAGTTATCGAGGAAAAATATTTAATCAATTTAATATGTTAAAGATACCTAAACTCCATAATGATTAAAACTTATTTCAAAACTGATAACCCAATAAATATGGAATTATAATTTACTACAGTTTTATTAAATAATACTGACAAAACTTTCTGTATAATTACTAAATAAGGCAACTGTAAAATTTGTTTTTTGCTCTTGAACCTGATTTTAGGAAAATTAACTGAACTTGAAAGAACAATAATTAGAAGCATCTAAATTTGGAGATGCTTGAGTTGTTATGTAGTAGGATTGTATATCTTCATCCAGATTTATTTCTTCAAATAAGTCTTGGATGCCAGTCTGATACAAAAAATCTTTTAATGGTCATGGTTGCATGATTCTTTAGGGTGTCTTTTAGGAAGACACTCTTATTACAAGACTTTTACTGATTTTTCTTTCATATTTACTTTCCCATATCTGCTCTGTCCAATAAAGTAGCCACTGCTTACTTGTTTCTCTTGAACACTTAAAATGTGGCTAGTCTGAATTACAATGTGCTCTAAGTGTAAAATACATGCTAAATCTCAAATATTTAGCCTAAAAAATAAGCTATTTATTGATAATTGTTTTTATATTGCCTATGTGCTGAAATATAATAGATTACATGTGAAAATATTTTTTACATATTGGGTTAAACAAAAAATACTATTAACATTACTTTGTACAGCCTCATTTTATCTTTATTTAAATGTGGCTGCTAGAAAATAATAATAACATTTTTATTGGACAGTGATGGTTTAGACGCCAAATAAACTCTAAAGCTAGTTTAGTTTTCAAAAGTATAATCCTTATACAAGAATAATAAGTAGAATAAGATAGAGTCAAAATAGATTTAATGTATGTGGGATTTTGCATGTGATAGTGATAGTAGAATACATAATTTGGGAAAAGATAGTTGAATTAATGATATGGGTGCAAGTGGACAGCTATGTGCAAAATATCTGGTTCTCTTTCTATGAGAATCAGAGCTTTCTATAGTGTATCAACATTTAGAAAAATAAATTTAAGACAAAATATCCCACACAAAGAACCCAATAGCCTGAAGTGTTTTGGACCAAGAAGAATCTCAGGGTAAGCTCTGGCCACAACAAATTGCTTCGATCTTTCTTTTTTTCACTGTCTCTCTGTCACGCTCATCTGTTTTCCTCTTTAACACTTTGTTTTTCTAAGTAGTTGCATCAAGTATTTCAAAAAGAAACTATTTCACATACAACTGTATTTTAAAATAAATTCGACATTATAATGCCTGACTTCAAAGCTTCAAGTGACAGACTAACGCAGCTGATGACTTTAAGCTGAGGCCAATGTTCACTTACCATCCCTCAAACCCTGGGATTCTTAAAAAATATGCTAAATCTACTTTGTCTATGCTCTATAAACGTAAGAACAAAGCCTAGATGACAGAACATCTGTTTACAGCATGGTTTACTCAATATTTTAAGCCCACTGTTGATACATACTCTGCAGAAAAAGATTGCTTTCAAAATATTACTGCTCATTGAGAATGCACCTGGTCACTCAAGAGTTCTGATGCAAATATACAAGGAGATTTAGGCTTTTTTCGTGTCTGCTAACACAGCAGCTATTCTACAGCCCATGTATTAAGGAGTAACTTTTACTTTCAAATCTTATTATTTAAGAAATATATTTTATAAAGTTATAGCAGCCATAGATATTGATTCTTCTGATGCATCTGGGCAAAGTACATTTAAAACCTTCTGGCTGGGTGCAGTGGCTCACACCTGTAATCCCAGCACTTTGGGAGGCCAAGGCAGGCAGATCACGAGATCAGGAGTTTGAGACCAGCCTGGCCAATATGGTGTAACCCCGTCTCTACTAAAAATACAAAAACTAGCTGGGTTTGGTGGTGCGTGCCTGTAGTCCCAGCTACTTGGGAGGCTGAGGCAGAAGAATTGCTTGAACCCAGGAGGCAGAGGTTGTGGTAAGCCCAGATCATGCCACTGCACTCCACCCTAGGGGACAGAGAAAGACTCCGTCTCAGAAAAAGAAAAAAATATTCTGGAAAAGATTCACTATTTTAGAGGCCATTAAGAACATTTGTGATTCATGGGAGGAAGTCAAACATCAACACTAACAGGAGTTTGAAAGAAGATTTCAACTCTTATGGATGACCTTGAGGGGTGGAAAACTTCAGTGGACGAAGTTGCTGCAGATATGGTTGTTGCAATGTCATTATAAAACTTGAACAGGCTGGGTGCGGTGGAGCACGTCTGTAATCCCGACACTTTGGGAGGCCGAGGTGGGTTGATAATTTGAGGTCAGGAGTTTGAGACCTGCCTGATCAACATGGTGAACTCTTGTCTCTACTAAAAATACAAAAAAAAAAAAAAAATAGCTGGGTGTGGTGGTGTGCACCTGTAGTCCTAGCTAGTCAGGAGGCTGAGGCAGGAGAATCACTTGACCTCGGGAGGCAGAGGTTGCAGCGAGCCAAGACTGTGCCACTGCACTCTAGCCTGGGTGACAAAGAGAAGAGACTTGGTCTCAAAAAAAAAAAAAAAAAAAAAAAAAAAAACTTGAACAGATGAGGGATTGGTTCATATAAATGAGCAAAAAAATTAGTGGTTTTTTGAGAAGGAATCTATACTGTGAAGATTCTGTGAAAATTGTGGAAATGAGAGCAACACAGCGTTTAGAATACAAACATAAGCAACAAAGGATTTAGCCTATTTCATAAGCTTAGTTGATAAAGCAACAACAGGGTTTGAGAGGATTGACTTTAATTTTGAGAAAAGTTCCACTGTGGGTAAATTGATATCAAACAGCATCAAATGCTACAGAGAAATCGTCTGTGAAAGGAAGAGTTAACTGATGCAGCAAACTTCATTGTTTTCGTATTTTAAGAAACTGCCACAGCTGCTCCAACTTTCAGCAATCACCACCCTGATCAGTCAGCAGCCATCAAGGCAAGATCCTCTACCAGCAAAAAAGGTTAATAAAGCAATTTTTCTTTTTAGCAATAAATAATCTTTTCATTAAGATGTGTACTTCTTTTTAGACGTAAGTGCTATTGCACACCTACTAGACTACAGTATAGGGTAAACATAACTTTTATATGCACTTGGAAACCAAAACATTTGTGTGATTTGTTTACTGCAATATTTACTTTATTGAGATAATCTAGAACTAAACCCACAATATCCCTGAGGTATGACTGTAATCGGAAAGCAAAACAAGAAACTTAAGAAGATATGAAAGTAGGTTATTGTTTGAGTCATCCTGAATAAATAATACAGCTGTGGTGGGAAGACATCATGTGCCAGACCTAACATTTCTTCTCCAAAAGAGGAGTAAACAGGTAAGCAACGATGGTGACAACATGGAATTCAGGCTGACCTCAGTGACAATGAAGAAAAGTTCAATATGAGCATTCTGTAGGAAGCATCTGGGAGAACTGAGGAAAGGCAGGATGCTAACCTTTCACTTGAAACTAGAGTCATGTCATCTGGAAAGCTCCGGGAAAATTCACATTCCAGGAGGGAACCAGAATCCAGTTACGTAAAAAAAGATGGAGGGGGATTCTTAGTAAAGAGGTCAAGGTAGGCTTTTACAAAATTAATTAATTTTTTTAAATGTTTATTACCATGAAAGGGATATTTTAGACAGCCTGGTAAAAGGTTTAGGGAAAATGGGATGGGTTGAGGGAGAAAGAAGTACAAATAGGTTCGAGGATAAAATTTTATGAAAAGACAAATGACTGGAGAGGTTTACACTGCAGGCCATGAACAAAACATTATGGATGTAGTAATTGGCCAAATGACTGACAAAAGAGTTATATATCAGAAATACTCTGATGGATAGGATGCAGTGGTAGTCTCATCTGTGGATGCTAAGGGCACAGAAGGTAAGGCCACTTAAGGTGCTGGCTGTTCTCTGTAATGGCATGTGGGAAGGGTGTTAAACCCTGGAGCCCTGGTAGTATTGATGCCAATAGTAGAGCTAGCAGAAAGCCTTGTAATCAGCTTGCTACCCACTCTGTAGACATTGAGGTGAACCAAGCAGAGCCAAGAGGGCACAGCTTCTCTTTTGGCAATAGAGAAATATGTTTGCCAATGAGCATCATGAGCCTCTAGCTTGGATCCAAGGACTGCCAGATCTGCTTCTACAAAGATGACATCAAAGGCTCATACATTCTACTTGAAATGCTCATCTTCTTCATGAGGAGGTCTTATAAAAACCATGCCAAAGATACTTTTAAAGGGTAATTTGTTCTCAGCTGATTGCTTCCAGAACTGAAACAATTAATACTCAGTGAAAATTATGTAAAAAAATAATTGAGAGAAGTTATAAACTAAGGAGCCATGCTTATGAATAAAAAACTCTAAAAGCTAACATTATATAATTTTTGGTTTTCCTTATAGTTTTGAAATTTATACATATACTTTACATGAAGTATTTAGGGCACAGATTTAGAAAAATAAAGGAGAAATATTTGCTTGTGTTGCAAGTACTTTTCTTACAGAGGTTAAGACCTCACCATATATATATACCTATAAATTCAATGTACATACTCCCATACATCTAACACTAACTCTAGCCTTGAAATAAATTGGTCCTCTTGTGGAGAAAAATCAAGCATAACACCATGAGCACAAATGTTTCTTTGAAGATACCAGGCATGAGGAAAGGGTGGAGGTTGTAACCTCAGGAAGAGCGGTTGACTATTTTACAGGGCTTTAGCAGGAGGCAGCCAGCTGAAGTTAGGTTAGTTGTACAGAGACAGTACTAAAAAGAGGGAGGCATTATTTTTTCAGATTAGCAGCCACTTTTGTACTATTTGGATTTTATCAAAAGGAGGGAGATGAAGAGTTAGGGCCTAGGTCACATGCTAGGAACGTGTTATGCAACAGCTACAAGGGACAAGGACATGTGAGGGTCAGAGTGGACGTTTTTCAGTCTTCAATGTCTCTCATGATGTTCTATTCCTGTTTTATCAGTAAATAAAATTAAAAGTAAATAAATCAGCTTATATCCACATGAAGATTATAAACCAAAGGTGAAATTTTGAGTTTGAAGCTTATTTAGAGTTCAAATTTCCTCATATTCCAGAAATAAAATTTTGCCCTGTTGATTTAACTATAGGATTAGTTTGGAATCTATGTGTAGCACATTTTAAATCTAGGCCATCATTCATGCATTTACTTATTATTTTATTCATTGGCAAACATCTATTAAAGAGTTACTATGTGCCAGGCTGTACAAGGCACTCAGTAAAAAACAGAACAGAAGAAAAAATAATTCCTGCTCTTAAAGGGCTTGTGTTCTTAAACTATAAGTTATGATATCTTACTAAACACCATGACTTAATAATGACTTCGTATCTCAATCTATAATATCATAACAAGATTAATAACTGCTAACCTGTAAAATGAAAATTTCAAGGTATTATATAGTGATAAATGTAAATTACAAGAAAGACATTCAAATGTGTAAATATGCCTCATGCAGCTTGTATTTGTAGAATTCCTTCTTATTCAAAGAGATTTGAAAATTATGGAGAGAATGAGGTCATTCAATATATATAGCATCCAAAAACTAGTTGCGATGTGAGTAATTGAAATATAAAATTTATAATGTTTATCTTTGTACCATGAAGTATTATTCAATACTCAAAAATAGAGTATGTTTCAAATAACCTAGAATATTTTTAGATTTTTATTAATAACAGTTTTAAAGAAATGCATATAACAAGAACTAGACAGTTGAATGAAAGATTGAAATGGACTGTACAACTGCCTGTAAAGGTCTTATTTTTTCCTAGCCAAAGGGGGAAAAATGTAAAAGGTGGAATAGGCCTGAGAGAACTTTAACTTGCGTGACCAATATTCAGTGACCTTGGCTGTTTTATAGGAGATCACATTTTATTTTTGTACAGATAAACTGCTGAACAGTATCTGCAATGCACTGAAAGAAAAAACCTTTTTCTGCATTTATCATGTTACTATAACCCTCCTTCCACCCCCTGCTCACTGAGATGTTCATTTCTTTTTGCAACTTAGAGCAGGACAGAAGTTCTATGAAAAAAATTCATCATATACTTCTAACCATGAGTCAAAGTTTTAATACAAAAAAACTTCCCTAGCTGGAAATTTTAACCCGCTTTTGAACCTAAGGGAAAACAGCTTCACATCACTTTAATTTACACATTTTATAATCATAATGTCATTGAAACATTTGCTTATTATACATGTATAAATGTATACTAGTTTTACACATTTCATCACTTATAAATCATTAACATATTTTATATTTAACTGTTATGAAAATAAAAATCATCCTGAGCATTAAGCCACTTGTTAGTACTAAGACATCCCAAAACGGATTTTTTCCTTTGTTCAATGTATCACTTTTCCATATTATTACCCTTTTAAAATCACTTTATATAGTGATTTCTACCCATGTTTTTTTTTGGGGTGGGGTTCCAAAATTTAGTTTCCTAATAGTGAGATGTACAAACAAATGATGTTTTGAAATAATCGAAGGGATTTTTAGTTAAGAGAATATAAGTTTAATAACCATCAGAAGGATCTTATTAGAAATCAAAGAGTAGAAGTAAGGGGATTCAGTTACATTAAAGGCTGCATGGTATTCTCTGAAATACTCTAATTTTTATTAATGAAATAAGTAAAAGTAAATGACTAATTTACTTTTTTACTAATAAGTAAAACGTAAAATGACTCTTATCATTTAGATGAGAAAAAGTTTGATTCCATTTTGTTTGTAGAGGTAAACACAAAAAATACCAATTCCAGGAAGTGATAAGAATAACTGTATAACTGTAAAGGCAAAATATAGCTTGTGATATATTGCAAGTTGAATTCCATGTTTAATCCTTGTGATAACTCTCAGAGTTAGATTAAACTTGAGCAAAATTTATTTTCCTTCTGCATTCTTATAATGACTTTTCAGTCCTTGGCATTTCTTGAATTTTCAAACATATGAAGTCAAGGGTCCATTTTTGAAAAGTTTTTTCTTAAGAAGATATATGCATATATATATAATATACATATATATGTATGTATATATGCATAGTTGCATATATAGTTGCATGAAAGATTGAAATTGACTGTACAACTGCCTGCAAATGTCTTATTCAACCGCCGCCATGCCCGGCTAATTTTTTTTGTATTTTTAGTAGAGACAAGGTTTCGCCATCTTGGCAAGGCTGGTCTTGAATTCCTGACCTTGTGATTCACCCGCCTCGGCCTCCCAAAGTGTTGGGATTACAGGCATGAGCCACCGCACCCGGCCCACTTATATTTTTTTGACATGACATTCTATAAAGCAAATCTTACTAATGGTATTCATAATTCTATGAAGATTGATAAAAGGCTGGGCTTTTGTTTGTTTATTCCTGCTATTTATTACTCACCAGTATTTTCCTGATCTTTTATTCAAGCTTATTTCTTTATGTTGGGGTCTGCCAATCTTATAATGTTCAAACCTGTTGTATGAAATGGAAATGATTTGCCTTCCTACTCGGAAAAACTTTATATTATTTTAATATAGACTTCTTTAATAATACATGATTTTTTTCCTGTCATAATTTTTACTTCTGGTACCTTCAGTAGCATCCTGTGAAAAGTTTGACCTAATACATATCCATTCCTCTGTCTAGCATAAGAATGACAGAGGCAAAGAAGAAATGAGAGATGAGATGAATGATGACTCATTTTTCAATATCTTAGAATAAAAAGACTGTTGGCTTCTCGAGTTCAAATTGCCATTTCCAACTCACATTGAACTATTATAGCTTACAAACTTGTCGTTTCAATGAAATTAACATTTATTGAACATTTCCTAAGTGCCTAGTCACTAGGCTGTGAGGAACAGTAAGATGAATCATGTGGCTGTAGTGCTTCAGAATTTTGTGAACAAGTGGTGGAGACACTAAAATATGAATATTTTTATTCAAAAATACAGAACACAGTGATAACAGAAACACAAAATTTTATGAGTGTTAAATGTGGAGAACTTGATTTTCTCTGGAATCATTCTCAGAAGGCTTCGTGAAGAGGGTGAGTTTGAAACTGCCCCATGTTCTTCACCCTGCATACAATATTACGTCCATTTTCAAATTAAAAAGTCCCAATCACAGCAATGGTAATTTGTCCTTTGATGTATTCCAGAGGCAGGCATGACCCTTCCATGAGGGATGTGGTATGGAAGTGCTGATTCCTAGCGAAGATGATTATTGGCTAAGTCCACCAAAGTGTTCCCTCTGGGATTTAGGCCAGATAATATGGAGGTAACATAATTGCCAGTAATGAGATAAATTTGAGAGGAACATTTATTTAGAAACAAAAATGCAAAGAGAATACTACTAAATGCAATGGGGGAAAACCACTTCTCAAAACTGACAAAACAAGCAATGGAAAAATAACTCCCTATTCAATAAATGGTGCTGGGACAACTGGCTAGCTATATGAAGAAGGTTGACACTGGAACCCTTCCTTACACAATATACAAAAATCAACTCAAGGTGAATTAAAAACTTAAATGTAAAACCAAAACACTAAAAACCCTGGAAGACAACCTAGGATATACCATTCTGGACATAGGAACTTACAAAGATTTCATGACAGAGATGCTAAAAGCAAAATTTGACAAATGGGACCTAATTTAACTAAAGAGCTTCTGCACAGCAAAATGAATTATCAACAAAGTAAACAGACAGCCTACAGAATGGGAGAAAGTATTTGCAAACTATATGTCTGACAAAAGCCTAATAATGCAAGTCTATAAGGAGCTTATATAAGTTAACAAGCAAGAAAAAAACAACTCCTTTAAAAAGTGGGCAAATGACATGAACAGACACTTTTCAAAAGAAGACATACATGTGGCCAAGAGGCATATGAAAAAATGCTCAACATCACTAATAATTAGAGAAATGAAAATCAAAACCACAATGAGATATCATACCATTCTACCCAGCAATCCTATTTCTGGATATATACCCAAAGGAATATAAATAATTCTATTAGAAAGACAAATGTATGTGTATGTTCATTGCAGCACTATTTACTGTAGCAAAGACATGGAATCAACCTAAATGACCATCAATGGTAGAGTGGATAAAGGAAACGTGGTACATATACACATATGCTTTGCAGGAGCATGGGTGGAGCTGGAGGCCATTATTCTTAGCAAACTAACATAAGAACCGAAAACCAAAAACTGCATGTTCTCACTTGTAAGTGGGAGCTAAGTAACAAAAACCAATGGCCACAAAGAGAGAAACAACAGACACTGGGGCTTACTTGAGGGAGAGGGTTGGAAGAAGTAACTCTCCAGTAATATGCTTAACTCTCCAGTAATATGCTTAGTACCTGGGTGACAAAATAATCTGTACACCAAACCCTCGTGACACAAGTTTACCTATATAACATACCTGCACAGGTACCCCGAGCCTAAAATAAAAGTTTAAAAGGAAAATAAACTGAGAGAAAAAAAAGTCTTTCAGAAGAGCATGGTCAGCCAACACATGAAGACCAATATGCTTAGAAAATGAGATCATGGTAAAATTATATGATGAAAAAATGGAATTGTGGTTTTTGTCCATATTTTGAAAGTATTTGAGGCAATTTATTTTTCATGCAATAGAGAATCACTTAAATATTTATTTAAAACTTGTGGAACAATAAAAGTCGAAATACAGAAAGCCTATATTGCGATGTGCCTGGGACAGTCCAACTTTATCCGAATGGTTGTGATATTAATAGTAACTTCTTTTATCCTCAAAAGCGGTCTAGTCTGAGGATTATTTTTCAGTCGAATAGCCTCTAGGAGACTATTTATGACTTCTTTACATTTACCTGTAGATCATTCCTTTAGGTTCCTATAGATAGTCCTCTATATAACACCATGCAAGTTGGGATCAATATGAATAGACAAGTTTCTAAATTTCTTGCTGTTAGCTAGAGTCCTACTACTTTGATGAACTTACTGAAAATGCTTAATTTCAAAGCACAAACTGGCTCCTAGGCAGTTTCTCAGTACAACAATTAGTCAAATTTGGACAATAAATAGCCTTATTAGTCACTCCTTTAAGCATCTGCAATACAAATATCTATTTGCAGAATAGATTTTTTTTTCTGCTCCTAACACATTTGTAGCTGATAAAAAGGAGAGCTGTATTTTTTGTTAACAATTAGCATTTGCTGCCTTTATATAAATACACTGAGTGTTGGTGCCTGAAGCTGAATGGCAATAGTCTTTAATATCATATGGCTTACAAATAATGTAGTAAATAGTCTCTTCTCTCATCATGCAACTCCCTGGTGTGGTCAGAGGCATTATTTTGTCATGCAAATGCCCTATTTAAAGATAACATGTATACAAAGGAAAGTAATAGAAGGTCATTTCTAAGACTGGACAGATGGATGAAAAATTCCACAGAGTGCTTTGCCAAGCACCTGGCATTATTTGAATGACAGCTGATGATTAGAATCACAAAGAAGAATTTGTATTATCACAGGTGACAGTGTGACTAATTGAAGAGGTTGCTTATTACAGAAATGGTCAGTTTCCGTTCAATTACATTCAGGATCCAAGGGCTGCAGAAAATGAATACACAGCACACAGTGTTTTCTTGGGGGAATTAAATGAAGGTAGGAGGAAGAGGGGAGGAAGTCTTGCTGAGGGTGTAACGACTCACAGCGGGCTTGAGATATGTGCTGCTGAGAAGATGCTCACAGCGCAGTTTTAAAGTTGCAGAGGAAATAAGAGATAACATACCTTAAAGACAGATTTTTATGTCATTGTGTAACTACATTCGACTATGGCTTCTTTTGGAAGCACACAAAAAAATCCAATGGATTTGGGCCTCATTATGATATGTATCACTGTTTTCTAGATAATAATATGCTACAAGGCATCTTGGTGAATATTTTAAGCACACAACAATGCAGACTGTAAGTATCTGTGCCTCAATTAGAATATTCAGAGATTTCACACCTTTCAAAGGGGCTTAGCCAAAGGCTTCCCCAAGCTGCACACACTGCTGCTTTGCCTCTCCTTTATGCTTTATTGAATCTGTTAGAAGAGAAACACATCTCTTAGTCATCAGACTTCTTGCTGACAACACCTGTCAGTCTGTCACTCTACTTCAGAGATAGCTATTACAGGGCATCATTTGACAGAATTAGGAAGAAAATGGGAAAAAATCTATCTGAGATAATTATTCTCACAAAAGGAATGCTACAACTATTAGTTTTTGAAACTAAATTCAAGGAAATACCTGGAAAGTGAAGATTAGGATGATTTTATCAAAAACATGTATCAGTGATGTTAGAAATCATGATGGATTTTCATATATCATCGAGAAACTTGAAAAAAACTCAGATGTTTTGTATCAAAAACTGAATATATATATCCTTCTCCAAAATTTATTTCTACTGAAAGGGAAATATTCTCACTCAAATTTTTGTCAAGCTAAAATATTAAATATTTCAGCATGCAAACAAGTTTTAGAAAAGTAATTGACTTCAGAAAAGCTTTGAGAATTAAACTTCTATAGCAATTTAAAAAGCTTACTAAGTGATAGATATTTCCAAGGCTAATGATTTTTAGAGTCTTTTTTTACAGAGTCTCTTATTGGTTCTTTTTATTAATTTATCTTTTATTTATTCAATACATTATAATATCTAACTTGATATAACATATTTTACAGTATTATCTATAAATAAGAGACAAATTACTTTAAAAAGCATGAAGTTATGTTTTTTCTTCACTGTCTTTGCAATTACTTTCTTTAAAATCAAACTATCACATAATCAGACAGCTTTAATGCCAAGAAGCACACACACACACACACACAACACTACACTATATTCCTACACTCATTGATATTTTAAACTGTTGTGTTCATCTTGTTGTTTTTCTTTGTTTTGTTGGTATAGATGCTTTACTTTTTATGAAACTATTTTAGGTAAGTAGAAAAAATTAATCAGGAAACTTTAATTTTGCCACTCTAAGTCACAGAGTAATTGAGGAATGAGTACATTGGGATTTCTTTCTTCAAAATTGTGACAATGTTTTTGTTGTTGTTGTTTCTTTGTCTCATTTTTCTTAACGATGAAAAGGTCACCTGGAACCTCCAGAGGGAAAAACATATAAATTAATGAAAATTTAGTTAATACAATGTGTGAAATGTGTTTTTTTCTTAATGACCACAACAGAGACTTTCTTGGGAAACTATTCCTATTAGCTATGGTTTTACTATTTATTATAAATATATTTATTTCAAATTGGATGAAATATTTGTTTGGTATGGAGGCATCCTATAAAAGTAATACCAATAATTTTTATTATTTCCAACAGCAGAAAATAATGCCTATGGTATATATCATAAGATTTGATATCTTCTTGAATTAAGTATTGATGTCTTTTTTTTAACCACAAATGACTAATTTTGTATATTTATATAATAATTTTTTTTACAATTTAGTAAGGTGTTCCTTATTTGTCTATATGTGTGCATGTATATATAAGTGGATATATATGTGGATATTTATGTATATGACTTATTTTAATCTGTGTATTTTTGTTGTTGCTAAGGAAGTTTCTACAAAAGAATAACTATAGTAATGACAATAAATAGTTTTTAAATTCATGCAGGTCATGAGACTTCTTAATGTGCTATATGTTATAACTCCTTTGTTAAAACAGTATTTGTCAAAAGAAATCCCTTCACTGATTTTCTTGGCAAAATATTTCAATGCAAAATGGCTCAACTGTCCTCAAAGTACAACTTTAACGTCATTGTTCATAATCAGACCCGCTGCCATGTTACCTTATTTAAAATGCCTTTCAACAGGAATGATTTTAGCTGAAGAAGAACAATTTTTTAAAATCTCCTAAAAAGCTCTTAATCAGTGAATCAGAAATCATGGGAATCATGAGCAAAATGACCCAAGAGCTTGCCTTTAAAAAATACAAGAACTGAGTACAATCTGTACTGGTATTTCAGAACCACTGCTTTTAAGAATGTTGCTTTTTATTTTAAATGTATACCTCACATCAAATATACTTTCTGAAAGTTAGTAGTCTGTTCAGAAGTGGAATTCTATAATCATGTCTTTATTTCATCTGAGTATTTTTTGTTCTGCATTCTGAGTTCTTATTGTTTATTGCAAATAATAGCAGGGTGTTGGTTTTCTTCTTATGAATGCTTTCTTAAAGTTTCTTCTCTAAAAAGAGTCATTTTGCCTAAGGTTCCACAGGCACACTTTTTTAGAAATATATTTTTCTTTCCCCAGCTTCTATTTAGAGGTTATTTCTAGGTTTTTCACAGCTTTATCTTTGAGCAGCCATAGTAATTGGAGTGAAGGTAGATAGATATTTTGTTACAAGATAGGTGCTCACAATAGCCTCAAATTAAAACCATAGTAAACTCTACCTATCATCCTAGGTACCTGCCACTGATACTGACCATTTGGGTCTTGGTGTGAGTATCCTTAGCTTCTCCCCCAAATTACGTAGTCTTACAACTATTTAAACCTTCCATATCATTTATTTGCAGGCAATTTTATGGGATGTTTGCAGGTTACACTTCCAGTAACACATTGCAAAATACATATCTAGCAAAGTCAAGAATAAGATTGAACAAATTTGAAGAGTCTATCATGTACCAAAAAGCCTCAGAAGTACCAAGATTTGAGTCAATCATCAGCTTTTACACTAACATTTTGTCCAGGAAGAAGTTTACTTAAATTATTAAAAAATCATAAAATAGTAGCAAAGGGCTAGGAAAATTATGTTTAATACTTGATATAAAATGAACATAACATACAGACCTATTATTTCAAATCATTTTAGTGGCTTGAGAATATAACTATCTAAAGAAGAATTGATTTTTATTTTAACTTTTTAGTAACTTTGATCCGAATGTAAAGTCACATTATTCACTCAATGTGCAGCAGGTAGCATGCGAGAGGACTGATTTTCAAAATGGGATTATCTAGAATAAGAAATATGCTGCACATCACATATGAAGAAAATGGCAAATGTGTAGCAAGAAACATTGTTATATTCAATGGTTTCATTCACTTGGAAATATTTTCTTATACGTATTTATTTTTTGGAAAATAAGAATTTAAATTTTTATGATTCTTATAACCCTAGACAAAATTTTAATTATATCATTAAGATCAAACTTCATGGAAAGTGATTCTGTCACAGAGAAAATGTGAAGACCAATGAGTTTAAATATACATGTGTGCGTTGGTTGGAGGGGGTGCGTGTGTGTGGATATCTTCTAGAATGGGAAGTAGAAAAATTTATGAGTATGTCAGAGAAATAAAATTTAACTGATAAATGACCTTCAAATAGACCTTTAGAGAAAGTCTAAGTGGACAATAAGCAGGGTTATGTTAATTACCATATTTCTATTCAAATAAGACTAATGAAACAGAACTTAAATTATGAGATTTTTTTAATTTCAACTTTTATGATAGGTTAAAGGGTATATTTGCAGGTTTGTTACATGGGTAAATTGTGTGATTCTGAGGGTTGTGGTCCCAACAGTCTCATCACCCAGGCAGCAAGCACAATAACAACAGATCATTCTTCAGTGCAAGCCCCTCCCCCTCCCTCACCCTTCTAGTCATCCCCAGTGGCTATTTTTCCCATCTTTCCATTTCTATGTATTCAACATTTAGCTCTCAGTTATAAGTGAGAACATGCGCCATTTGGTTTTCTGCTCTTAAGTTAATTTGCTTAGGATAATGACCACTGGCTCCATTCATGGTTGCTGCAAACAACATGATTGCATTCTTTTTATGACTGTGTAGAATTCCATGTTGTAAATATACCACATTTTCTTTATGAAATTCACTGTGGATGGGCACCTACTTTGATTCTATGTCTTTGCTGTTGTAAATAGCACAGCTGTGAACATATAGGTACATGTGTCTTTTTGATAGAATGAATTAGTTTGTATTGTGTATAACCTTTTAAGTTCTCTAAGAAATCTCCAAGCTGTTTTCCACAGTGACTGAACTAGTTTTCATTTCCACCAACAGTGCATAAGCATTTTCTCTTCTCCACAGACTTGCCAACATCTGCTGTTTTTCAGCTTCTTAATAATCATCATTCTGACTGATGTGAGGTGATATCTCATTGTGGTTTTCATTTGCGTTTCTCTGATGACTACTAATGTGGAGCATTTTCTTATCTTTGTTACCTACTTGTTCATCTTCTTTGAGAATTGTCTGCTCATGCCCTTTGCCCATTTGTTAACTGGAGTTTTTGTCTTTTGCTTGTTGATTTAAGTTTCTTGTAGATTCTAGATTCTGGGTATTTGACCTTTTTTAGATACATACTTTGCAAATATTTTCTCACATTCTGTACTCTATCTGTTTTAATCTTTTGGTAATTTGCTTTCCAGAAGCTCTTTATTTTAATTGGGTCCCACTTGTCAATTTGTTGTTGTTGCAATTGCTTTGGGGCACTTGGTCATAAATTATTTGCCAAAACCTATAGCACGAAAAGTATTTCCTAGGCATTGTTTCATGATTTTTACAGTTTGAGGTCTTAAATTTAAGTCCTTAATCCCGCTTGAGTTAACTTTCATATACGGTGAAAATTAGGGTTCTAGTTTCATTTTCCAGCATATGACTAACCAGCTATCCCAGCATCATTTATTGAATAGGGAATCCTTTCCCATTGCTTAGTTTTGTTGATTTTTAGATGGCTGTAGGTGTGCAGGTTTATTTCCGGGTTCTCTAATTTGTTTCACTTGTCTATATGTCCATTTTTATAGCAGTGCCATGCTGTTTATATTACTGTAGCCTTACAGCATAGTTTGAAAGTTGGGCAATATGATGCCTCCAGCTTTCTTTTTTTGTTGTTTAGGACTGCTTTGGCTATTTGGGTTCTTTTTTAGTTCTATATCAATTTTAGAATTGATTTTTCCAGTTCTGTGAAAATTACATTGATATTTTGATAGGGATTTTCTTGAATCTGTAGTATGGTCATTTATACTATACTGATTCTTCCCAACCATAAACATGAACTATTTCTGTATTTATTTGTGTCATCCATGACTTCTTTTAGCAGTGTTTTGTAGTTCTACTTGCAGAAATCTTTCACCTCCTTGGTTTGATGAACTCCTAAGTATTTCATTTTCTTTGTGGCTATTGAAGCTGAGATCTATTTTTTCTTAAAGAAAAACATTGATTTTTTTTTCAAAGCATTGTATACAGGAGACCTGAATGTCACAAGAAGTCCATTTGACAGATGGTTGAAAGAAAACACATGTACCTCTTGATCATTTTTATCACCCTAACACTATTAAAATTCACAGATATGTTCTATAATTTCAAAAGGAAAAATTGCAAGATATACATACTCTAGTAGTTGTTGGACCTAGATTTCAAACACTTTTTCAAATTGTCTTAAATAAGTATAGCTCTGAGATGAGACTAACTGCTCTTGACAGCAGGATTATATCAGATCATCATCATCAGAAATGATTTTTAATGTTTATCTCAAAGTCTATGCAGCCTAGATGCTTAAAAGTGTCAGACAGAAGTTTTTCCTACTTAGCTGGTTTAACAGAAGGTTTAATGGAAGAAACCATTGTGAAGGAAATTTGTTCTCAGTACTGATCTCTATATAAATCAGATTATGATAATTTTATGAATCTCTATGTACCCTGTACTGTTTATCAGACATTGTATAGTGTAGCTTTCTGGAGCAGGTTGTGAAGAGGTGACTTGTGACCTTGAGGGCTACAGAAAGGAGTAAAGATAGTAACATAATTTGCATTCATTTTCATAGTACCAAATTTCCTGGATTAAGGTCAACTAAAAATCATTATGACGCCCCTACTATATAAAGAGTAATATATAATGCAGTGCATAAACATTGTAAGAAAAAATAAACCAAACTATGTGATTTTGAGAATAATAATGTTGGAAAGTTCTGCACAAACGAATTTCTACTGGTTACCTACATAATATCACTAATTCTGTCCTCTGGGCCTTAGTTCATGAAATGCCTTTATTGGCTCGGTACTGGCCCACTTTTTATCAGAATAACTGTTACTTATTCCTATGGCTCAGCACATATGAGTTTTTTTGTTTTGTTTTGTTTTGTTTTTTGAGATGGAGTTTCACTTTTGTTGCCTAGGCTGGAGTGCAATAGCGTGATCTTGGCTCACTGCAACCTCCGCCTCCCGGTTTCAAGCAGTTCTCCTGCCTCAGCCTCCAGCCTCCTGAGTAGCTGGGATTACAGGCATGTGCCACCATGCCTGGCTAATTTTGTATTTTTAGTAGAGATGGGGTATCTCCACGTTGGTCAGGCTGGTGTGGAACTCCCAACCTCAGGTGATCTGCCTGCCTTGGCCTCCCAAAGTGCTGGGATTATGGGTGTGAGCCACTGCTCCTGGCCGCGGCTCAGCTGATATGACTTCTAAAGGAACCCTTATTTCATATTCCTTTCTCCTGACTCAGGTTACGACACCACTATCTTTTTTTCTGCTCCTATGGTTCCCTACCCTGTGCTCTAAGCAATGTGAGGGTACAGATCATGCTTACTTGCCCTTCTATCCTCACTCTCTAGCCCAGTGCCAGGCACACAGTAGAAGTCCAAAGAGTGGCCTCAGAAGCAGGGAGTGAATGAATGCATGGTTGCTTCCCTGGCATGCACTTTGGAGGTGCACCATTCTAAACCTTACAAGTCAAAGAAAAGCTTCCCACTGTTGAGGGAAACTCAAAGCATCTGCCACACTACACTTTTGTATAATACACAAATCCTTGGTTTAAATTCATTCACTTTACAGCTTTGGGCTTTGATTTGTGTGGTTTTAATGAGAAGAGGAGAAGTGAAGATGTAGGGGCATTGTTAGGAGAAGGTGCCACATACTTTGAGATAATCATTTCCAGAGGCAAGACAGGCAATATGAGACAAGCACATCCTTTCTCTTGTTTTTAAGTGTGTTTTATATGTTTTTATCTTTTTTTGTGTGAGACGCTTCAGAAGGCCAGACACTTTTTCCCTTACAGCAGCTGAGGTCAGGGTGAAGAGGAATTCAAAACCAATCAATAATAGCATATAAGCATGGACATGTTGGAAATGGCTTTCATTTTCTGTTTCTTTACTTCTTGGCCCTGGATATTGTCAGACATTCAATATGTTACATTGTGAGTCCTTCTGAATAAAAATAAATTAAATTAAATCATATGTCTTTCCCCCTACCTTGCACAACTTACAACAGAAATATATTTGTAGATGTGTGTATGTGTGTATTTAGAGAGAAGGAGAAAATCTCATAGTTATATCTGGCTACTAGAAAATAATTATAAATTATATGATCAAGGCCCTTAGTCACTCTATAGACTTCAACCCTCCTTGGCCCCAAAAGTGTCATGTTTACAGGTGCAACTGAGGAACCTGAATAACGGTCAAGGAAAAGGGAAAAAGCGATGATGGTCATAAAGAGATATGGATCATTTATTAAAAGGTTGAGCTGCCACTGAACTTTGTCATAAATTTCAAGAACTTCAAGAACCTCATGTGAAATAGAGACCTGACGCCGACGTGACCTTCAGACTCCCACCCCATTCATACAGATTTGTAGTTTGTAAAGGGGCAACTGTCTATTGAATGGCCTTATAGCACTGCCTGTACCTCTGCACATAAATGATTTTTTTTTTTTGCTTTTAGTGGAAAAGGTCTACTATGTAGTTCTAAGACACTGCATAGACTACATAGACTATGACTATTAATGGCCATACTAGTAGACCTTGCAGTAGTAATAGGCTTAGACTAGTACTACTAGTAGACTATGACTAGAATCCTCTGCAGAGAAAGAATCCTCTCCAGAGAGAGGCTTTGTGTAAAATTTTCCTGAATGCAATGAAAATCAAAACATTCCCAGTTAGAAAACACTGTCGATTTCGTTTGATAAGACTAGTAGACTATGGCTGCTATTCATATGAGTAGACTACGGCTCCTATACTTGTGAGATAATGCTGTTTAAATCTCCAGTCTCACAACCTTATTATCCAAAAGGAGAAAAAGAAACAGAAAGATTGTGAAACATCCAGTGAAGCGATAGGGGCTTGTCTTACATGAGAAAAGAATGTTATTATTGCCTCTGCAATCTTAGGTATCACTGGTATTGCCCTTCTAACCATGATTTCTGCTTTAAATATTGGACTGTTTGACATAAAATAGTCAATCCCAATAAAAAGCCATTTGAAATGAGAATAAGTAATATGTGAGTGGGACAGCTGGTGCTGCAAACCTCACCTCATGGGCTCATAATCTGAGATAGCTGGAGTACTACTGGCATTCGTTAAATTAATTGTTAGAGGAAAGTTGAACAAAAACCGCTGTAAGTTGTATTATACATGAAACCTATAAGCATTCTTTTTTTATTGAAATGCTGTAATGCTTTTAAATGCAGTAGTATTTTCTTGATTACAAAATAAAGAACACATCTTTTTTTGCTTGTTTTTTGACACAGTTGTTCAAAGTTGGGATAAAAATAGGGATTTAGCTGGAGTAAAAATTAAATGTAAAACTACTTGCCTATCTAAAACAAATTAGGTATTTGATTTTAGAAAATGTGCTTTGAGCCTCACAACTGTTGTGAAGATTGAATAAGATAATTTTTAAAACACTCAGTAGAAAGATGGATATAAAATAATTGTACAATATGAAAATTAATTATAAAAAATAAAGCTACATTATAAATCTTTAAACAAAAGGATAAAATTCAATATACCATATTTTTAATTTTTTTTCAATTTCTGACCACCTTTTATATTACATGTTTCATTGCCTTTGACAGTGATGACAAATGGAATAAGATTTTTGTTCACTAGAGGAAGCTCAATAGTATTTATCATGGCAATCAACTTGGAAATTTCTGGTGGGTAAGCGTCACTCAGATGCCTATCAAACAACAACTCAAGGACTCACATGAATCCTGGTTTCTCCTGTTTTCTTAAAAAATACTGTAAAATCTGGAATTATGCAGTAAACATGTTCATTCTGATTGTGAATCCCACTTGAGTCACATGGTATCAGATGGAAAATGAGTAGAAAGGGACAGGAAGCTGCCAACTGAAAGAAGAAAAGCTAGTATGAGTAGAACATTTTGCAAGATGTGGCTTTGATTGTAAGTGAGCCATTTTTAAAATCCTCATTATTTTAGGTTAGTACATGATCTCTTTCCTGAAGGTGAGCAGACTCCAGAGGTACACACTTGGAACCCAGAGTGAACTCTGAAATTCATCTAGAAACCTACATCATTGAGCATTTGAAATTAATCATCACGATGCACAAGGAGAGCATGCTGAGGCAGAAAGGACAATTTCATTTGAAAAATAACAGAATGCACGTTTTAGCTGGGAATATTTTGACTTTCATTGCATTCATGAAAATTCTGCACAAAACCTCTTTCTCTGGAAAGGATTCCTGAGAAAGAGAAGGGCTTCCTATGTGAACATAAAACACCCTCAAAGCCCTGGCTTTATTTATCTGTATGTTTACATTTTCTACTTTTATTTTAGATTCAGGGGATGCATGTGTAAATTTGTTACCTAGGTACATTGTGTTGATGCTGACGTTTGGAGTATAAGTTATCCCATCTAAGTATAGTGCCCAATAGTTTTTCTAGTACTATAGTGTTCAATAATTTTTCAACTCATGGCCCTCTTCTTCTCTTTCCTTCTGGGTAGTTCCCAGTGTCTCTTGTTGCCATATTTATATTCATGAGCACCCAATGTTTAGCTCCCACATATAAATGAGAACACACTGAATTTGATTTTCTGTTCCTCTGTTAATTTACTTAAGATAAAGGCCTCCACTTGCATCCATGTGGCTGCAAAAGACACAATTTTCTTATTTTTCTGGCTGCATAGTATTCTACAGTGTATATGTACCACATTTTTTTTTTAAATCCAATCCAATATTGATGGACACCTAGGTTGATTCCGTGTCCTTGCTATTGTGAATAGTGCTGCAACGAACATGCAAGTTCATGTGTCTTTTTGGTAGAACAATTTGTTTTCTTTTAGATTTATACACAGTAATGGGATTGCTGGGTCAAATTGCAGCTCTGTTTTAAGTTCTTTGAGGAATTTCCAAAGTGCTTTTCATAGTGGCAGAACTAATTTATATTCCCAAAAAAATGTAAAAGCATTCCCTTTTTTTCACAGCCCTGTTAGCATCTGTACTTTTTTCACTTTTTAATAATAGTCATTAATTAATAATAGTCATTCTGACTGGTGGGAGATGGTATCGCAATATGGTTTTGGTTTGCATTTCTCAGATTATTAGTGATGTGAAGCAATTTTTATATGTTTATTGGCCGCTTGTATGTCTTCTTTTGAGAAGTGTCTGTTCATGTATTTTGCCCATTTTTTTATGGGCATACATGTTCCTAGTTTGTTCAACAAAAACGTTGTTTAGGTTTCTTATAGAGTTTAGATATTAGACCTTTGTCAGATGCATAGTTTGAGAATATTTTCTCCCATTCTGTTGGTTGTCTTTTTGCTCCGTTGGTAGTTTCTTTTGCTGTGCAGAAGCTCTTCAGTTTAGTTAGGTCTCACTTGTCAATTTTTATTTTTGTCGAAATTGTTTTTGAGGACTTAATCATAAATTCTTTCCCAAGGCCGATGTTCAGAATGGTGTTTCCTTGTTTTGTTTTGTATTTTTCTAGGATTTTAATAGTTTGAGATTTTACATTTAAATCTGTAATCCATCTTGAGTCCATTTTTGCATGTGGTTAAAGGTAGGAAATGTGTGTGAATTTACTTTTTACAAGGAATGACAAGTCTGGTCCCTAGCTGATTCTTTTGGGAGTTGACTATTCTCATTTACATTCACTGTAATGTTTTTGTATCAATTCACCTTATTACTGGATATCTCCATTGTCTAATGCTATTTAGGCATCCTCTATGGAAGGAACATTAAGTGGTGCTGAATTTAAGATGCACGAGCTTGTCAGAGTCACTCTTGCCCTTCTCATTTTCGTACTTAGCAGTTTCATTCTTCTGCATATGGCTAGCCAGTTATCAAAGCACCATTGATTGAATAGAGAGTCCTTTCCCCATTGCTTACTTTTGTCGACTTTGTGGAAGATCAGATGCCTTTAGGTGTATGCCTTTATTCTTGGGTTCTCTCTTCTGTTCCATTGTTCTATGTGTCTGTTTTTGTAGCAGCACCATGGTGCTTTGGCTACTGTATAAGTAGCTTACTGTATAAGCCTTATAGTATAAGTGGATAATGTGATGCTTCTAGCTTTGTTCTTTTTGCTTAATATTTCTTTGGCTATTCAGTCCTTTTATTGGTTCCATATGAATTTTAGCTTACTTTTGTCTAGTTCTGTGAAATATGACATTGATAGTTCAATAGGAATAGCATTAGATCTGTAGATTACTTTGAGCAGTATGGCCATTTTCATGATATTTATTCTTTTAATCCATGAGCATGGAATTTTTTTTCCATTTGTTTCTGTCATCTATGATTTCTTTTAACAGTTTTTTATAGTTCTCTTTGTTGAGATCTTTCACCCCCTTGGTTAGATGTATTCCTATGCATTTATTTTTTGTGTGTTGCTATTTTAAATGGGATTGTGTTCTTAATTTGGCTTTTTGCTTTAATGTTATTCATGTATAGAAATGCTACTAATTTTTGTACATTGATTTTGTATTCTGAAACTTTATTGAAGTTGTTTATCAGTTCCAGGAGCCTTTTGGTGTGATCTTTAGGGTTTTCTAGGTATAGAATCATTTTGTCCATGAACGTAGACAGTTTGACTTCTTGTTTCCCTATTTGGATGCCTTTTATTATTTCTCTTACCTGATTGCTTTGGCTACCACTTGCAGCACTATGTTGAATAGGAGTCGTGAGAGTGGACATCCTTGTCTTGTTTCAGTTCTCAAACAAAATACTTCCAGTTTTTGTCTATTCAGTGTGATGTTGGCTGTGGTTTTGTCATATATGGTCCTCATTATTTTGAGGTATGTTCCTTAAAGGCTTAGTTTCTTGAGGATACTTATCATGAAGGGATGTTGGATTTTATCAAAAATAAAATCTGCATATATTAAAATTATAATATAATTTTTGTTTTTAATTCTGTTTAGCTGGTAAATCATATTTATTAATTTGTGTATGTTGAACCAAGCTTGTATCCAAGGAATAAAGTGTATTTGCTCATGTTGAATTTCTATTTTGATATGTTGTTGAAGTTGGTTTGTTAGTATTTTGTTGAAGATTTTTGTGTCAATATTCATCAGGGATATTGGCCTATAGTTTTCTTTTTTGCATTGTATCTTTGCCAGGTTTTGGTGATATACCACATTTTAGAAGAGATTAATACTAGTCATAATGCTCATGAGTCTTGCCATGTCATGAGACAACTTCCAATACAGAATATAATTAAATATAAAGTCAAGCTGTTTAGAAACTCTACAGATGTATTTCCTGATGCATCAAAACTGACAATAATAATTTCAAGAATGTATATGTTTCTTTATAACACGGTTCCTTTATTTGACTCCTCAAAGACTGTGTTATAAACAAAAGAAAAGCTATTTCAAAGAGTTTAAATGTCATAAAATTTGGAGAGGATAAAAAGCTGATAAATTCATGTCTTTCATGATCTTTTTCAAAAGGAAAGGCAAGTATTTAAGTGATCTCTTGAGTCTATTTGGACACAATCAACTCTTAATTATCTAACAATCTGTTGAATTCACTGACCCCCAAATCAGACCTTCCTGGAATTCTGTTTGATTTCAAATTCTTTTTAGACTAGCTTTCCTATTTTAGCTTTTCCTATTTTAACTATTTTCCTATTTAGCTTTTCCTATTTCCTGTTTTTCTTTCATCATATTTGAGATTTTATTTTATTTTATTTTTCTTAAATATGCAATTTTAATAAAACAAGAATAAATTTAGATTTATTTAATGTTTGGGAACAATACTGAGAACAAAAAATCTTATGGCATTCATTAGTTCTGTTTTACTAATGTGGCTTCTTTAATTTGTTTTCTAATTTTAGAATATATATTCTCTGTATATTAATTTATGCATTTTCTTTTTTTGTTTTTTAAATTATTATTATTATACTTTAAGTTTTAGGGTACATGTGCACAATGTGCAGGTTAGTTACATATGTATACATGTGACATGCTGGTGTGCTGCACCCATTAACTCGTCATTTAGCATTAGGTATATCTCCTAATGCTACCCCTCCCCACTCCCCCAACCCCACAACAGTCCCCAGAGTGTGATGTTCCCCTTCCTGTGTCCATGTGATCTCATTGTTCAATTCCCACCTATGAGTGAGAACATGTGGTGTTTGGTTTTCTGTCCTTGGGATAGTTTGCTGAGAAAGATGATTTCCAATTTCATCCATGTCCCTACAAAGGACATGAACTCATCATTTTTTATGGCTGCATAGTATTCCATGGTGTATATGTGCCACATTTTCTTAATCCAGTCTGTCATTATTGGACATTTGGATTGGTTCCAAGTCTTTGCTATTGTGAATAGTGCCGCAATAAACATATGTGTGCATGTGTCTTTATAGCAGCATGATTTATAGTCCTTTGGCTATATACCCAGTAATGGGATGGCTGGGTCAAATGGAATTTCTAATTCTAGATCCTTGAGGAATCGCCACACTGTCTTCCACAATGGTTGAACTAGTTTACAGTCCCACCAACAGTGTCAAAGTGTTCTTATTTCTCCACATCCTCTCCAGCACATGTTATTTCCTGACTTTTTAATGATTGCCATTCTAACTGGTGTGAGATGGTATCTCATTGTGGTTTTGATTTGTATTTCTCTGATGGCCAGTGATGATGAGCATTTTTTCATGTGTCTTTTGGCTGCATAAATGTCTTCTTTTGAGAAGTGTCTATTCATATCCTTTGCCCACTTTTTGATGGGGTTGTTTTTTTCTGGTAAATTTGTTTGAGTTCATTGTAGATTCTGGATATTAGCCCTTTGTCAGATGAGTAGGTTGCGAAAATTTTCTCCCATTTTGTAGGTTGCCTGTTCACTCTGATGGTAGTTTCTTTTGCTGTGCAGAAGCTCTTTAGTTTAATTCGATCCCATTTGTCAATTTTGGCTTTTGTTGCCATTGCTTTTGGTGTTTTAGACATGAAGTCCTTGCCCATGCCTATGTCCTGAGTGGTAATGCCTAGGTCTCAGCCCAAAATCTCCTTAAGCTGATAAGCAACTTCAGCAAAGTCTCAGGATACAAAATCATGTACAAAAATCACAAGCATTCTTATACACCAATAACAGACAAACAGAGAGCCAAATCATCAGTGAACTCCCATTCACAATTGCTTCAAAGAGAATAAAATACCCATGAATCCAACTTACAAGGGACGTGAAGGACCTCTTCAAGGAGAACTACAAACCACTGCTCAATGAAATAAAAGAGGATACAAACAAATGGAAGAACATTCCATGCTCATGGGTAGGAAGAATCAATATCGTGAAAATGGCCATACTGCCCAAGGTAATTTATAGATTCAATGCCATCCCCATCAAGCTACCAATGACTTTCTTCACAGAATTGGAAAAAACTACTTTAAAGTTCATATGGCACCAAAAAAGAGCCCGCATCACCAAGTGAATCCTAAGCCAAAAGAACAAAGCTGGAGGCATCATGCTACCTGACTTCAAACTATACTACAAGGCTACAGTAACCAAAACAGCATGGTACTGGTACCAAAACAGAGATATAGATCAATGGAACAGAACAGAGCCCTCAGAAATAATGCCGCATATCTACAACTATCTGATCTTTGACAAACCTGAGAAAAACAAGCAATGGGGAAAGGATTCCCTATTTAATAAATGGTGCTGGGAAAACTGGCTAGCCATATGTAGAAAGCTGTAACTGGATCCCTTCCTTACACCTTATACAAAAATTAATTCAAGATGGATTAAAGACTTACATGTTAGACCTAAAACCACAAAAACCCTAGGAGATTTTATGAAAGATATGTTTTCATTGTCTAGATGGTTGACTGTGTTTTGTGGTGTAATTTTATGGTGTATATTACTTGCTATATTTAAAAATATGAACTCGTTTTTTATTTTTTTAATTTTCCACATATATATATTACTTATTCAATGAACTGCAATGCCAAGTCAATGATGACTGTATGTATTAACTGTTAGCATGATGGCATTGTCAGTAAGAAAGATATTATCAGCCTCTGGCCAGTCCCTCAAGACTGCTTTTAAAATCTGTCAGGCTAAAGGCAGGAAACCATTTTGTTTGCTGTACAGAATTCCAGCAATCGCTGACTGTGCACTGGTAGTGTTGTGTGTGCTGGCATTGGCCTTCCCTCTTGGGTACAATGTTTTGAGCATTGCTGCCATTTAAATTCTTGAAATAGAATGGATCAGTTCCAAGTGGCATGATTGGTACAGGCAGTACAAGTTTATTAGAGAGACTGAGGTTTGCCCTTGATCCCAAAAGAACTGTTACTTAAGTCTTAAAAAATCTTTATGTTGTATGAGAGCAAGGGGTCTATAGCATCCATTTTATGCTGATAATACTGCAATGACAAAATGCAAAATGTGGTAGCATGAACACAGAATGCATGCTTTAACCTAGCCACATAAAGCTTAACATGCTGCTGCTAGCAAAAGTAAAACAAAGCTAGATCTATACTTTTATAACTATGTTCATATTTAGGCAATTTAATATTGAGTGCTTTATATGAATTTGACACATCTCTATTATGTGAAAACTATCATCTTGCCAATATAGTTTTTAATCTATATTGAGATGCTTACTTTTGGCACAAGATGGCACTTTAACTTCAGAGATCCAGTGTAATCTCAATCAGTTTTCTCATTGCAAATGGAAAATATTCAGTAATTCATCCTTTGAAAACAGAAACCAGAGCTAGAAACAGGCAAAGATAAGCAGAGAACAATTTTGTAATAGATAAGTTGTTTACATTATGATGCAAGCGAGGGTGAATGGTGGAGGTGTGAGGGCAATTGCTGCAATAATCTTTTGTTTAATGAGTTTGAAAATTAGAAATTTGAAAATTATTTATTTTACATGTGAGCAAAGTACACCTCCAGAAGTATTTTTCATTTTAAAACTCATAGAGTTTCTCATCAATTTCATTTTCTTGAGTCATGTCTAAGATATTGTATTGTGACTCAAAAAATCTCACAATTGTTTGTATCATGTTACCTCACAAGTTACTTATAGTCTTATTGCTTCCATTACTACTGTTGCTGCTGCTGCGTGTGTGTGTGTGTGTGTGTGTGTGTGTGTGCACTTACTATTTTCAAGGAGTGACAATACTGGTCCCTAGTTGATTCCTTTGGGAATTGACTGTTCTCATTTACGTGCATCGTAAAGTTTCTGTATCAGTGCACCCTATTACTGGATATCTCCATTGTCTAGTGCTATTTAGGCATCCTCTTGGGAAAGAGCATTGAGTGGTGCTGAATTTAAGATGCATGAGCTTGTCAGAGTCACTCTTGCCCTTCTCACTTTCATACTTAGCTGAAAGCATTGTTAACTCATGGCATTCCTTGTTCTTCATTTTACTGAATGATTTTAGACTCGATATTTAAAATTATTGGAACAAATTTGGACTACCTCTACACCTGCTAATATTCTTGATTGCTAAACCATTATAAGGAAGGAAATAGTAAAGAAAAAAGGTTAAATAATCTAGCATAATTGAACTTTTTATGAACTATATACATATTTTGCTTCATTGTTTTTAAGAAGCATATAAAATAAAAGTATAGTAGAATCACAAATTGGAATTATTTAAGGGCATGTAATAATCACAATGACATCTTTTATTCATATGGTGAATACATGTTTACTGAGCATTTTTATATATACTCTTTCTTTTCTAAAACAAATATATTAAATATTTTATTAAATGAATGGAAATTGTATCCCGGTTTCCTCATTTATATGTGTGTACAAAATTTCTGTCCTATCTGCCTCAGACAGTTTTTTTTTTCTGTCTTTTTGTTAACTTCACGCCCACAGTTGTGAGGATTTTTGTTCTGTTTTGTTTTGTTTTTGAGACAGAGTCTAGTTCTGTCGTCCAGGCTGGAGTGCAGTGGTGCCATCTCGGCTCACTGTGACCTCCGCCTCTCCAGTTCAAGTGATTCTCCAGCCTCAGCCTCCCAAGTAGCTGGGATTACAAGCATCCACCACCATGCCTGGCTAATTTTTGTATTTTTAGTACAGACAGGGATTCACCATGCTGGCCAGGCTGCTCTCGAACTCCTGAGCTTAAGGAATCCACTCACCTTGGCCTCCCAAAGTGCTGGGATTACAGGCATGAGCCACCGCACCCAGCCTAGTTATAAGTTTTTAATTGGAACAACTGAGTTCATTCTTGCTAATTTAGGGGTTTATGTGATGATACTTCATGGGCCTTGCAATGGCTAGGGAAGATAGGCTTGAATGCTACACTCAAAACAAACTCATCTGCAACAGAGCCCATCACACCACAGGACTGTTCTGTCAACAGTTGTTGCTCAGTGCTTATCACATTGGGATGGGCATGTGGAGTGATCCTAGAAGAAGCAGATATATTTGCCACCCTTCTTACCAGAAGATGACTCTCTCACACAGTCATTACTTCATGTTGCTCCCTTCCACATCTTTATTTCAGGGAGTACCGTAGGGTTGGTAAAACAGATCACGTGACTGCATCCCAGCTTTAAGAGAATCTGGAAATGTAGCATTTTTCTCTTACAAAAGCACAATGTGGAAAATGTCAGTATACATAGAAATGGTTCAATGGGCAGGTGGCTAAAATTTTTTTTATTCTGCTGTTTCAGAAATAGAATTCAGAAATTGGAACTCAGAAATTTTGAGGTTCAGTTTTTATAAAGAACATCCTATCAGCCCTGAAATTGCTAATATACTCAAAATTATAATATTTTAATATTCAAATTATCTGCATTGTTAAGATCTCTTGGGAAATCTCAGCACTAACTAGGATTATTACTATGTATTAGAAATATTCATTTTAAAATGAGAAAGCTGAGTTTCATTTTAGTAGAGATGTGCTTATTATGTATCCCTAAGGCTAGAAAAATTTTTGGCACAAAGGCAAAATCAGTTGGCTCTAGCACCAGCACAAAAAATAATAATTAAAAAAAGCAAACTTCTTGCCAAAATTCTGGCCTTAGTATTTCAGAAGGAAGTATTATTTGAAAGAAATAATCATTTGTTATTGGATCTTATGTGGAGAAAAATGGCCTACAGTCCCATAAATTTCTAACTGAAACACTCCTCAGTGCTACTTACCAATTTTGGTTGATTATATGTAAATCTTAAATTGTTGCAATCTCTTCTCACAATTTTTTTACACCCTGCATAGAGGTGAGCACTGATATCTTCCCCTCCCTTCTGGGCTTTGCAAAGTCATGTTTTCTATTGCATTGCATTACTTTACTCTCGCTTCTATGGCTAGCATAAGAAGCATCACGAGAGTTATTTAATTGATGTGGTCAGCCATTAGGCTTTTGTTAAAGTTATAAAACTCTATGGAGTGTATGTGTCTTTTGCAGATAACTCTAGCTCTGATTATTTCTTAAATAGTGAAGTTCATTATTGGCAGAAACCGAATGAAAAAAATAATGGAAAACGAAATGTTCTGATTCATGAAGTTGGAGAGGAAGTAGAAATAGTTCAGAATACATAAAAAAGCCTCACGGATTAGAACCAGGGCTTTAGTACTACCAGAAATGTTTTTCTTTTTCTGTCTTCACTCCTATTAATTTTGTATACAGTCTCTATCCACATGGCAGAAACAATGATAATTGGCAAATCCAGTTTTCTATCACTCAAGTAAGTAGTTCTAGAGATAAAATGGTGTTTTACTCCTGGCAAGCATATTTCCAGACTTAGAGAAAAATATGATTGAACATATTTGGGTTACTTGTCAATAGATTGATAACAATTATCAGCAGTCTAGGGTGTTAGAATTTCTGAGCTTGAATCAGAAACCAGCTTTATATTCTGGGGAAGAGATTGCTCTGACCGACAACCACACTAGGACCACAAACAATCAATAAACTCTTCCCAAAAGAAAGGGTTATTGTTCAGAACACAAAGAGTAAGAGACCACTAGGTTACCCAGTTTTCTGCCCTACAGTCTTCTCATTCTGTAGACACTGATGAGTATTCTATTTTGCTCATATCCTTTAATCTCTCCAAGTTTCAGGAGCCTGAAACACTAAATAATATTATAGCAATACTCAACATTTCAGTGACTCCAAACTTTTGTCAGCTCAGCAAACATTTGAATATTTTAATAGTTTTCTGAAAAGTGTTTATAAAGTGTTTACAAAGGAGAGAAGACATATGAATTACAGTAATAGAATACCCACTATATGAAAGAGAACATCAGCAGTAAGGAGAATTAATTCTACAAGAGCTGTTGTATTTCTTCAGTATCTAAGTATTAATGAGTTTACAGTAAATGTATGGATAATCATTTTATTATTCCTTTTTCCACAAACAAATATAAGATTAGGTAAGGCCTTCTTATTTACATTCCCAGAGTACTGTTTTAATGATTACATCCAAAGAAGATGGAGAAAACTTGTAGTAATTAGTACTTACATTATAGTAATTAGTAATTAATTAGTTCTTAAATTAGTAAGTACTGTGATGTCCCCACCTACTCCCCATCTGTATGAGGCTGATCAAATGCAATATTTAATAGTATTAAGGTGCAAAATGAAGTTTAAAAATAGATAAGTCATTGTATTATTCTCCCTTACCTGTAGTAGTGTGAAAAACTTCTCATAAATGTATCTTAGGCTTGGTGTCCTATAATCTAGAAATAGAGAAACGGTGAAAGAAAAAAATTTGAATTAATTCTAAATGCCTAGATAATATACGATGGCCTTAAAACTTTGGGAATATCCCACAGAGCAAAGACTGTGTAGCTCTCTGAGATGAACCTAAGTAATTTCTGTCTATTCAACAAGGGTTTATATGGTTTCAGTGCTGATGTTTGACATGGAGATTATAGGCAGTCTCAGATTATTCAAGGAATAAAGCTTCTGGATTTCATCTCTAGAATTCAGTAGGGTTTCTTTCTGGGGAGGAGTCTAAAAGTATTTTTTCTATACACATTTGCTAGATATAAGCCCTCATCAGCCTCACTTGTCTGCAAAAGCCATTTAGACAAATGTCTTAGATACAGAATATTCCAAGGTATTAGTGTTCAGTGGTTGTTTAACATCTCAAAAATATTGATTGAATTATAATTACATCTAGTATATTTAATCATTTTTTTGTTCATAAGAAGCTCATAAATTATGCATAGACAATAATTAATGAGACATATCACAGTATTTTCTGTGATCATTTTATTCCATGACAACCTGGCACATAATCTTATAGGTAACATTTATAACACTCTGTGTTCCTTGTCCATGTGTTTCTATCAGCCACTTGCTTATAACACATATTTTTAAATTATTTGTATAAAGGTAGTAGTAGATGTTTACATGTTTAGGAGGCAAACATGAATTCAAAGTTTGCATTGAAAACTTGTAGGCTTCTGTTAGACGTTTAAGAGCCAGCCATTGTGCCATGTTTACCACTGAATTTTTACCATATAACATCTAGTTTATATTAAAGTTTTAGTCAACATTTATTAAATAAATAAAAAAACAAATATTTATTTCTTTGTCAACAATAAAATCATAGGCATACTCAGAGTCACCCATAATGGGCTCATTTTGCTTCTTCGTATTCTTTGGAAACTCATTATAGACACAGTGTCTAAGATTGTCATTTTTTTTCAACTATTTTTTTTAGATTCAGGGGGTACATGTGAAGGTTTGTGAGCAAGGTATATTGTGCGATGCTGATATTTTGGGTTCAAATGATCCTGACATTCAGTTACTGAGCATAGTACTTACTAGCTTTTTGACTTTTGCCTTTCTCTCTCCCTCCTTGCTTAAGTAGTTCCCAGTTTCTGTTGTTGCTCGCCATCTTTATATCCACAAGTACTCAGATACTTATAAGTGGCCCCTACTTATAAGTGTAAACATGCATTATTGGGTTATTTGTACCTGGAATAATTCGCTTAGGATAGTTATATCCAGGTGTATCAATACAAATGCAAAGGACATGATTTTATTCTTTTTTTATGGCTGAGTCGTATTCCATGGTGTGTATATGTACTATGTATTTTTGTATCCAATCCAACGTTGATGGGCACCTAGGTTGAATGCATGTCTTTGCTGTTGTGAATAGTGCTGTGATGAACATGCAAGGGCTTTTTTTGTTTTGTTTTGTTTGTTTGTTTTTTTGTTAGACGGAGTCTCGCTCTGTCGCCCAGGCTGGAGTGCAGTGGCGCGATCTCGGCTCACTGCAAGTTCTACCTCCCAGGTTCACGCCATTCTCCAGCCTTAGCCTCCCGAGTAGCTGGGACCACAGGCACATGCCACCACGGCCAGCTTTTTTTTTTTTTTGTATTTTTAGTAGAGACAGGGTTTCACCTTGTTAGTCAGGATGGTCTCCATCTCCTGTCCTCGTGATCCACCCTCCTTGGCCTCCCAAAGTGCTGGGATTACAGGCGTGAGCCACCGTGCCTGGCCGCAAGTGATCTTTGTTAGAACAATTTGTTTTCGTGTGGATACATACCCAGTAATGAGATCGTTGGGTCAAATGGCAGTTCTGTTTTAAGTTATTTGAGATATCTCCAAACTGCTTTCCACAGTGGCAAAACTAATTTACATTCCTACCAAAAATGTATAAGCATTTCCTTTTCTCCACAGCTTTGCCAGCATCTGTCGTTTTCTGACTTTTTAATAATAGTCATTCTGACTGAAAGAAGATGATATCGCAATGTGGTTTCGATTTGCATCTCTCTGATGATTTATCATGCGAAGCATTTTTTCATATGTTTATTGGCCGCTTGTATGTCTTCTTTTGAGAAGTGTCTGTTCATATATTTTGCCCATTTTTGATGGGCATATTTGTTGTCAGCTTATTCAATCGTCTAAGTTTCTATAGATTCTAGATATTAGACCTTTATCAGATGCATACTTTGAGAATATTTTCTCCCATTCTTCAGGTTGTCTTTTTAGTCAGTTGATAGCTTCTTTTTTCTGTGCAGAAGCTCTTTAGTTTAATTAGGTCCCACTTGTCAATTTCTGTTTTTTGTCACAATTGTTTTTGAGGACTTAGTTATAAATTCTTTCCCAAAGCCGATGTTCAGAATGGTATTTCTTTGGTTTTCTTTTAGGATTTTTATAGTTTTAGGTCTTACATTTAAATCTACAATCCATCCTGGGATCACTTTTGCATATGGTGAAAGGTATTGGTCCAGTTTTATTCTTCTGCATATGGATAGCCAGTTATCTCAGCACCATTGGTTGAATAGGGAGTCCTTTCTTCATTATTCATTTTTGTCAGCTGTGTGAAATACCAGATGGCTGCAGGTCTATGCCTTTACTCCTGGGTTCTGTCTTCTGTTCCACTGCTCTATGTGTCTGCTTTTGGACCAGTTCCATGTTGTTTTGGCTACTGTAGCCTTAGAGATTAGTTTGAAGTGTGTAATATGATGTCTCTAGCTTTGCTCTTTTTGCTTAAGATCGTTTTGGCTATTCAGGCCCTTTTTTTCTGGTTCCGTATGAATTTTAGCATAGTTTTGTCTCGTTCAGTGAAACATGTCATTGATTTTTTTACAGGAATAATGTTGGGTGTGTGGATTGGTTTGGGCAGTATGACCATTTTAATGATATTGATTCTTCTTAATCCATGAGCATGGAATGTGTTTTTCATTTGTTTGTTTCATCTATAATTTCTTTTAGCAGCGTTTTATAGTTCTCCTTGTAGAGATCATTCACCTCCTTTATTAGCTGTACTCCTCAATATTTCATTTTTTGTGGCTATTATAAATAAAATTGTGTTCTTGTTTGGCTCTTTGCTTTAATGCTATCCATATATAGAAGTGCTACTGATGTGTGTACATTGATCTTGTATCCTGTAACTTTATTGAAATCATTTATGTGTTCCAGGAGACTTTTGGTGGAGTCTTTAGTGTTTTCTAGGTATAGAATAATATTTTCCATGTATAAAAATAGTTTGATTTCTTGTTTTCCAATTAGGAAGCCTTTCATTTCTTTCTCTTGCCTGATTGCTCTGGCTAGCCCTTTCAATACTATGTTGAATATGAGGGGTGAGAGTGGGCCTCCTTGGTTTGTTTCAGTTCAACGGGAATACTTCCACTGCTTTCCCATTTGGTATGATGTTGGCTGTGGGTTCGTCACAGATGGCTCTTATTATTTTGAGGTATGTTCTTCCAATGTCTAGTTTCTTGAGGGTTTTTATCATGAAGTGGTATTGGATTTTATCAAAAGCTTTTTCTACATCTATTGAGATGATCATATAATTTTTTGTTTTAATTCTGTTTATGTGGTGAATCACATTCATTGATTTGTGTATTTTGAGTCAACCTGTCATCCTAGGAATTAAGCCTACTTGATTATGGTGAATTAACATTTTGATGATCTGTTGGATTCAGTATGATAGTATTCTGTTAAGCATTTTTGCTGCGATGTTCATAAGATATATTGGTATGTAGTTTTCTTTTTTCCTTGTGTCTTTGCCAGCTTGCAGTATCAGGATCATGCTGCCTTCATAGAATGAGTTAGGGAGGAGTTTGTTCTCCTCTATTTTTTGGGAGATATTCAAGGGTATTGGTATTAGATCTTCTTTTTATATCTGGTAGAATTTAAGCATCCAAGTTTTTTACTGGGACAGCCATGTAGGCACTTTGGTTATCATGTACCAAAATTCTAGACTCCCAGAAGGAGATTAAGTGTTGCATAAATCATGCCATTTTTATAAAAAGTTTATTCACAGTGATGCACTCTCATCAATCAGAGAAAGTTTTATATCAGTGTCATTAACTTTACCAGTCCAGTTCTCAGATGCAAACCAAGGGCCAACTTTGAAGCAGACTTTTTCAATGATAGTTTCTCAGGCCTGCTGTGTTAGCTTTTTTCTGCACACAGGTTCTGTCTCTTCCAAGCTTGCAACTTCATTAATTTATTTTCTGTTATGTTGGAATATATGGATTTGTCCTCAATTATTTTTTTTCTTATTACTATCATCACCGTTTTTATTATTTCTAAAAGATAACATTTAGTTACAGGGTTTATTTTGGGTAATGAAAATCTTCCAGAATTAGTGGTGAGAGCTGTACAACTTTGTGACTATACTACAAATGACTGAATGTTACACCTTAAGAGGTCATTTTTAAGGTATATCAATTATATCTTAAAGAAAATTTAATAATGTATTTTTTCAGATCTATTTGAAAGTTTTCTTTTTTTAAAAAGATATTTGTTTAAATAGTGCTTTTCTCATAACAATATCATTCCCTTGGCTCCAAGCTATATACAATTTTCCAGATTAAAATTTTTCATGGAGAGGGGCATTCATAAAATCTTCACAGTGGTGGTATGGTGGTAACTTTTTGTGGATTGTATTTTATACTGTGCAAATGAAGTTTATGTATATTATTTAACTTTATCCCTCACAACAATTCTTTTTGCTCATTAGGCAATTGGATAATCAAAAATATAATATTTGTATTTATTAATGCTATAATTTGTTCAAAGGACATGACTAGAAGTTTGTCATTTAGAAGACCTTAGTGCAAAGTCTTCTAAGTATGATGTCAGGAGATATCTCAAGCTCTGCACAGATTTGTATGAATAGCTTTGAAAAAGATTAGAACTTTTCCAGGTAGGTACAAAGAACAGATTACCCAGTCTCCTGAAAATGACACAATGCATTCTCTCATTTAAGGTTTTAATTGCATACTGAACTGTCTTCATACTTATTAGTAGCTCAAAATAATAACCATTTTATATTTTTCTGTATATTTTGTGGGCAAGGAAATTGGGATAAATCCAATGGATTATAGTTTTCCCCACGTAGCATGGCAGATATAATTTGGTGCTATTCAGCTAACAACTGAGCTCATCTAGTGGGTCCCTGCCAGTTTCGCTCAAATGCCTGGTATCTTGTTGGGGATAGAAGAAATGTGTGCCACAGATTACTCTATCATGGTAGCAAGACATTTTAAATGGTGGCTCAAAGCTCCAAAAGACCAAAGCAGAATCTGTTGTTACCCTAAAAGGCAGGGCCACGAGCTTCACAGCAGTAGTTTACTTATTATACTCTGCTATTGAAGGCAGTTACCAGCCAGCCTAGACTCAAGAACAGCCACCACCTTTCAATGCAAGAAGTGTCAAAAAAAATGCGTGGTCATGTTAAATCCACATAATTTCTCGCAGATGATTTTGTGATTTTATGCTTGCCTTTATGGTGCAGACCTGATGACTAGCTCTTCAGACCTTCAGCAGTAGCCTGTGACTTGATAACCTAGGAATTTGCTTGCATATCTTTGGTGAGTAACAGGATAAGACAACATAAAATTGGCCAGGAAATCCCCTGGGTAATTGCTAAAATAAACCTTTTAAACCTCTCACTTCTGCCCTTCGTTATTAAACACAAACATTTCTTATGAGGCATTCATACGAACCCATCAGTGAAAATTTAGAATGAACGATTCAGTACATTCTTCCTGGTAGCTAGGCTAAATAATTAAAGGTTTATCAAAGATAAGGTCAGACATACTTACTGCTTCAAAAAGCTGCCCCTTCCTAGTGAATGCAGGATTAGTTTAGCACACTGACCTCTTTGGAGCCCCAGAATACATGAAGCAAAGCTTTAATATATTTTAAAGGTGTGAGAAAAGTGGAAGGCAAAGATTTCACATCCATGAAAATGAAAATTCCAGGCAAAAACAAAAACAGTAGGATTTAAGTTTTATGGTGTCTGGGGCAGGCATTTGTATAGAAAATTGTTCTGAAAGAGCAGCATGAGGAAGGAAGACAAACTTCATTTACTTTACACTTTTAACTAGGACATTCTCCAGCTAAAGAGTTGAAAGAAAACACCATGACTTAGTTTAAATATTTCCATGCTCCAACTTGTACACTTAATAAATGGGAATATGTTTAATTCTGCCTTACGTTAGGAGTCTCAAACACTTTGGCATCGGTGAATATTGTTTAATTATTGATGTAACTGGTCTTTGACTATACAATATTCTATGTGTTATTAAAATATTCCCAATATTGATTTGCTATGTAATTTATTTAATACTTATTGAACACTTACTTAGAGCAAGGCCTTGGAAAATTAAGTTTTAAAAAGCTCGAAGTTAGAAATTTAGAATGAATATAAGTTAGTGAAATAAATCAGTATCATTTTTTGTCCTTATCTTTCTTTTCATTTTTGGAACAGAATTAGACTTTTGTTGTTGTTGTTTTTATAAAGAGTGTTTTGACCTTCTTCAAAAAGTTTCCAATCCATTAGAGAGATCCAGACTTCATGGCTGATATCTGGGACTATGAAATGTGCACTTGCCCAAGGTGCCAGAATACTGTCATGCAGTGTTTGTTGGCTTTTAAAAATAAACATTGTCATGTCCGAACAAGTGAAAAAAATAGCTACCCCTGCTGTACTTCCAGCTTCTTCTCTGTTTGCTGTCCAGAAGCTCTCTGCCTGAGGTTGAAACACTGAATGGTTCTCACATACGTCTAAATGCATTCCTTGCTGTGAAGCAGGATGGAAACTGGATGTTTCTTATGGTCTAAATTTCCTTGCAATATTATGAACTTTTCTTTTCCTCCCAAAGGGCAAGATAAACAAAGTAAACAAAGAAATAAGGCACATCTTTTAGCATGCTCCATATTGCAGACTTTAGTTTCTACCTCCTTCACTATGACTCTTAAGAATCTGTGATAATAGTCTTTCTTGAAAAGTTTTCTTGATATTCCATCCAACTTTTATTCACTCAGATTCTATTACAGTATTCGACTTCATGTTTCATGTGCCACTCATAACAATATATTTATCTCCTCTATGTTCCAAATTCTTGGAGGCCACTGAGTTATTTCATTTCAAAGTTTAGTTGTTGGTTATCCAGAAAACAGAGACACAGAGATAAGGTTCTCCAAAGAACCTTACTGCACATTTGAGAACCATAGTTTCTGAGCTCAAATATCTCATTTGAGAACCACAGTTTCTGAGCTAAAAATATAAACACCTTCATAAAATAATTCAAAAATCTCTTCAAACACAAGATTCATTACACAAACACATACACACACACACACACACACACACAGAGACAGAGAGAGAAATAATGAAGTGTTAAAATTGTTAAAATCTCTAAATATGTGTAAAATCTAACATCCGTTTAATACAATGATGAATAATTGATGCTACAAAAGATAAGGCTGAGGTTATTAAATGTCTAAAAAGTCTATAGATTATCTAGTTTCATTTTCATGATTTCTAGTCCAAAAGAAAGGTAGGGTATATGTAACTAATTGTAAATCTTGAAAGTATAAATAATTTGCATTTAATTATTTATGTAACTGATCCTTGGCTATTCAATGTTGCTCTACACTGTTGCATCAACAAAATTTCGAGGATATAGAGAGATGAGATGGGAAAAACAGCAAGTTCTAATGGGAAAAGTACTGCAGGATAAAAGTAGTACTGCTTCTCTCTGAACCCACTTTCCCTGTTCTCCTGAGCTACCCACATTTACAACAGCCAAGTTTCCAGGAGTGTCACAAAGTTCCAGTTCTATTTCAGGCATGTGTCAATATAAAAGAAATAGCTCTTTACAAGATCATGATCTTGTAAACCGTAGGTCACTATGGTTTCTGGAAACTGCAGACTCTCTATCAACTGCAGTTAATACTGTTTATCAAGGAACCCAATCTAATATAAAACAAGAGGGGCTAGAAATTAGTTACAGACTCCCAGAGACAGAATCAGACAAAGTTAACAATATCCATCTGAGTTTCAGAATTACAAAATGTTGGAAAATGTGTAGATAGTCAAAAGATTCAAGGATTAGGATGTCCAAAATTTATTCACTGATTTAAAATATTTATTTTGCTAGTCACTGTGCTAACTAAGCACTAAGGATAAAGTACTAACAAAAATGGTTTCTCCATTTAATTTTATATTCTCATGGGAGACACAGGCACTGAAAAGTCATATAAATAAATTACAACTTAAATATATGATATAAAACAAAAAATACAGCAGGCTACTTGAGGCTAAAAAGAGATATGTTTTCTTCCCCTTAGCTATGGAGCTGGGGAAGAGAAGGTAAACCAGGACATGCTGCTAATGCTGTTAAATATCACAGATTCATTGCCTTTCAGGTGACAACCCCAAGACAGAGTGGTAGATGCCTGTTTCTCAACTGCATTTGCATAGTTCTTGTTGTGTCACCAACCAAGCCAGATTTCCTGGGGGCTGGAAAGTTGACTGGCTGACTACTGTGTATATCCATGGAGGACTTAAGACAGAGGAGAAAATTACATCACTGGTTGAATCCACAAATAAAATTTGAATTTCTCATGGAGATTTTTCCAAAGTGTAACATATGATTGCAGTGAAGAGTGAGTCTTTTGAAACTTGTCATTTTTCCCAAACTGCTTCTTATATCCGCTTCCATGTTTTTTTCTATTAGCACTACTCATTCCCAAGCTTATCTGTTTTTCTTATGTGCTTCTTTATTATTACCAATGAAAAATGACTTAGTAATATTTGTTATGCATTCGTAAAATATTCAAGTTTTGCTGCCATTAAAAATACCATGTAGATATTTTGGCCTCCTGTCAAAAGTTAATTTCCAAGACAATTTTAAGTACAATACAGCTGTTAAACTGTTTAAATAGCCATCCTCACCCTTTTAAATTAATATGAGACACTAGTCAGAATAGCATACTGCTGTTGTATATGATCTCAACATCTCTTTAAATTGGTGAAGAAATAGATTTGAGGCATTCTGTAATGTAACTAGGATATAGGTTAAAATTTTGAATAAAATGATGTTAAAATATGTATATTTCTCTCTTAATATTTAAAGTTTCAAAGTCCCCATCATTATACACTATGTTTTTATCCTTCTCTTCAGTACATGTGATTAACATTTCTAGCTGAAGTGGAAATAGGAAATTGTCATGGCTAAATTGCTTCTTGTTAATTCACTTTCCATTACAATGTGTGTAGTAAAATCTCAATATGCTCAATCATTTCCAGGAACAAGAACCACTTTATGTTTTTTGTTCATTCTCTTTAAAAGTTTTGATTTGATTAATCATAAGGTGCCTGAACATTCGTTCGAAAGCTGTGCCAAGTATCTTCAAAGTCACTGGTGTGTAGAAATAAAATACACACTCTCAAGTTATTTTAAAACATAAAATGCTGACTTTAAAGGTTCTAATACTTCTGTGACATAAATGCTATTTGTATCAGATGTAGGCATCTCTGAAACTCACCAATAAACATAGCTACATTTCTATGTTGTGGAAACCATCTGAAATATACATTTAGGCTCTTAGGTATGAACCATTAATATATTTGTTGTGGTTTAAACATTTATAACTAAAATATTCATCCTGAAAAAATACTATTCCATTAAGAGCTAATCAGAATGCTTCTGCTTTAATTGTATAATTAAGGTTCCTGTTTGATCCTTACACACATGCTCCTGGAGCTGTGTGGCACATGCTTCAGTTTGTCCAGCTTTATCAGCCCTGGCTCTACTTTTCTCACTTTTCTCACTCCAGCCTCATTAGTTAGGTGACTTTGGGCAAGTCTGTTAACCTCCCTGGACCTCAATTACATCTTCTATAACAGGAAGAAGTTGGAATAGAAGCCATCTAAATTATAATCTAATACTGATGTTCTATGATGAATGGCAGCCTTTAGTTAATAGTGAAACTCTCTCAGTACTCTGATTCTAAACAATCACTTTACTTAAGTTAATTTGAATAAAATGATCACAGCCTTACTGCATGTTAGCCTTGGCTGTATTTTTTAAGTATAGTTTCATAATATGTCAGTAAGATATAAATTAGAAAAACTGGTAAACAACATTAGCTCATTCATTAAGGTAATATTTCAATATTCTGAATATAGAAAATGTAGAGTTCTCCAATCTGAATAATTGGCATGCTCATATGAAACTAATGTATTCACATGAATAATAGGAGTTCTTTGTATCCCATTTGTTCACCCTACTCTACTCCAGAAGCTGAACAATAGAGCAATACATTAAGGAGCTAAGTGACACCTAAAATATCCTGAGCACTTTGTTGTTCATAAAGCTGTATTTAAGAACTTTATTGGGCCCCAAGCTGAAGCTTCATGCATTTTCCCCTAAAATGTCAACATTAAAACTTGCCGATAAGGGAATTCGGGTTCTTAAAGCTTAGCTAGCCAGACACAGGAAAATCATAACCTGTAATGATCTGTCCTGCATTGCAAAAGAGACCTTTCTCAAGGAAGGCTCAGAATGAGGCAAGAGTATGGTGAGGGAGTGGGAGAGTGAGAGAGACAGAGGCAAGGAGGGGAGGGGGAGAGATAGAGAAAGAGAAAGAGAGAAAGAGAATTGACCATGTTACAGACATAGAAATTGAGGCTCCGAGAATAAGAGACTTTCCTTATCAGAGTATTAAGAAGGTATAAGAATGGTCTGTTTAGTGCTAAATCTGGTCCCTTTCACTTCCACACTCTTTTGCTCTTGCAGTAACAAGACATAGATACATGTTGATGTGTACTTCACAGCCACTAAGTGAGCCTCCATTTTATACTTTGATGCTTCCTAATCCTTTATAAAGAGAACAAACATATCAGTGTAAAACACAATCAAAGAATCAGAGTATAATTTTAGGACATATGGATACGTAAAGACATATTTCTCAAATAGAGTATGTTTAATTTTATTGAGCTTACGGTTTATGAAAAAAACAGAAAATGCATTTTGCAATAAATTTTCATGTGGGAATTTGGATATCAAGACTAATTTAAACCCTAGTTTGTCTTCTGATAAGCATCATTAGGCAATAAGTTAGACACTCCTGAGCACTATAGCACCTTCATTAAAGGCATCCTTGAAGGTGGCCTTGCACTTTACATCTTCCACCCCAACTCCATTCCCCAACAAATTATTTAGCTGGAAAGCATGCAATCTCTGATTGAAATTGTGACTAGACCAGTATGAGCCAGGCATGGGCTGACGCACAGTCCCAGTGATTTAACTGCTTTGTTGTGCAGTGCTGAACAAGCCTAGTAATAAGTTCTGTCCGATTCTTTGGAAGGAAAAGTAGTTGCCCCAAGCGATAGAGCTCACTAGTAGGGGACACCAACTATTTGCTTCACTAGGCTAACAGCCTCACCTTTATCAAACTAAGGGTGGGGAGGCATACTGTGAGACCCTTACAAGCTGAAGACATGTATTTATGAAATCCTTTTAGTATGTAAATAGTGACTTTAAAGGACAGCCAAGATAAAATACATTTAAGTTGAATTGCTTTTCTCACTGAACAAAGTTGTGGAAATCTTGTCTCAGAAAAATGTCCCAGTAAATTTGTATTCATGAGTACTTTTTTTACTTAATAATATTTACTTTTGTAAGTACTTAAATATATTATAATTTATTTATATAATATGTTTATATATTTAATTTAAATTTATATTAAATAGATTTATTATAAACTATCTTGAAACTGTGGATTAAATAGAACACCATTTAATTTTGACATTGGTTAACCTGCATTGCAATATTACCTTGATATAATTTAGGAAGATAATTATGGCATTGTAATAAAATGACTGAGTTGAGTGACCATTAAGAGAAAGAGCAACAGGTGCAGAGAGGAAGAGTAACAAAAACCACCCATATTTACATTAGACAGAAAAATTATCTGGTTTTAGTATTTGCTATTTTGTTTTGAAAAACATCTTAAGTCATGACATCTTCATAAAAATTAAGAATGGTTTAAATAAAGGAGCTACAATAAGATGAAGGTAACATTCTTATTGGATGCCAAAGACAGCTTTAGGAAAGGTCTAGATTTTAATCAAAAAGATTGCATTTTAAGGAATACCTTGGAAGAGGGGCTCACTGTTGACTGAAAATGAGGTGACCACTTTTACTGATAGGACCATTAAATTCTCGCCATCAGTACTCATGATCCCTGCCTAGGTTATACTTTAATAGCATGAGCTTTTAGAAGTTTCACTTGTATGAAAAATAAAACTGGCAATAGAGTGATGGTTTTCTTTTTTCTTTTCTTTTTTTTTTTGAGATGGGGTCTTGCTCTGTTTCCCAGGCTGGAGTGCAGTGGCTCCATCTCGGCTCACTGCAACCTCCACCTCCTGGGTTCAAGCTATTCTCATGCCTCAGCCTCCTGAGTAGCTGGGATTACAGGTGCCCACCACCACGCCTGGCTAATTTTTGTATTTTTAGTAGAGATGTGGGACTTACCATGTTGGCCAGGCTGGTCTCGAACTCCTGACCTCAAGTGATCCACCTGCCTCAGCCTCCCGAGTTGCCTGGATTACAGGTGTGAGCCACTGCTCCCAGCCTTATGTTTTTCTTTTTAATCTAGAATAGAAACAAACAATAAAAAAACTAGAATGTATGACTTCTTATTTTAGTAAACACTGAAAAATATTCTAGATATATAAACAGTTATTGGAAATCAAAACAATTTAATTATAGATAATATAAGGTTTTTAAATAATTTTCATTTTAGAGACAAAAAGTTATATTTAAAAAAATACCTTTCTCAGAAAAAAATGTACTGATAATCTAATCCTCTGTTACAATATGAGTTAAGGTAAGCTATATGCACAAATCAATATATTATTTGGTATAAATTATAGTGTTAGAGTAGGTAGTTAGGTAGGCATGAACAGGGCAGGAGAGGGCCCTCCCCGACCAACCAGGAATGTCAGGTGACCATCAGGTGACCATCAGGTGAGGGTCAGGCAGCTGCTAAACTGTATCTCTAAAATAATAATAGTTTGCAGTCAGTGCCAGGGAAATGCAGCCTTCCGGTAGACAGAAAACACCCAAAGCTGGTGATCAGCAGCTTCCCCATAAGATGTCAGGAGCTGAGTGAATGAGGTCAAGAATATGTACTAAGAGGAAAAATGGCAGAATTTAACTGGTATATGACTTTCCCCTAGGAACACTTGACTAGTAAGGGAAGAATGCCTCACATGAACATGTGTGCAACTTTCGGAAACACACTGCACATGTGGCCCCTCCCAAGTGCTGGCAGACCACTGCACACACAGACAGCCCACCCCAAGGGAAAAATCAGGGGAGAGATAACACAACCCTGGAAGCATGCCAACACACCAAACCCCAAGTCAAAGGTCAAACCACACAATTGAAATTCTCAAGTCATCCGCTTGGTCCACTACCCAGTGTACTTTACTTACTTCTTGCCCTAAAAGCTTTTAATAAAATTTCACTTCTGCTCTAAAACTTGCCTCAGTCTCTTACTATGCCTTATGTCCCTTGGTCAAATTCTTTCTTTTGAGGAGTCAGGAACTGAGGTGCCTGCAGACCCGTACAGACTTGCTTCTGCTAACAATAGAATCACAAAATGACATGGAATCTTGATATTAATCAACAATTTCTTTATTGATGCATCAAGTTTATTCTTAAGCACTTCTGGAAAGAAAGATTTATTATTTAGATAATACAACTCTTATATTTGAACGTCATCTTTGAGGAGGTTCCTCTTAATGTTAATGCTAAATATTTCTGCTGTGGTGTATAATTTTGAAGGAGTAGAATTTCTAATAGAATATATTTAGCATATTGGAGTTTAAATAATATTTTTCAAATAAGTAGATAACTATCTGAGTATTTTTTTCCTCACAAAAGAGAACTAAAAGAATGAGGGCAGTATAAAGGGAGATGTACCATATAAATACCAGTTGGCATACAAGGAAGTGAGAGAAAAGCAAATCAAAGGGCTGGTGTATATATATATGCATAGAATAGCATATAATACACATGATATAATGTATAATATTGCTATTATCTTGCTATTGTTTTGATTGTTTAGTGATTTATTTATTACTTAACAAATAAATTGTTTAGCAGTTACATATCATAGGTTATTTATATTTAATATATTTATCCTCTATTTTCTTTCTTATTTTTGCTATCTTACATTGTTCCCAAAAGATACTTCATTTTTCCACAGTAAAGAAAGGTAGAAAAATTAACATAAGAAACAACGTATTTAAATAGCTTTTACAAAGGTAATTTTTTAAAGCTGAGAGAAAAATATTAAAAAGCAAATGGAATATTATGGCACTAAGAAAAAAAACTTTTTAAATGTAGTTGTAGTAAATGTTTTATTGAATTAGTAGAGAAATAGAAGCATATATACACATAATAATGATGGTACAATTAGAAATATAAATACTGAATTTAATACTGCCAGGAAGTAACTAAACAGCTTAGCCCAGAGGCAAGAATAGAAGACTGTACAATGTATGTAAATGGAAAAATCTAAATGATTTAGCTTCTTTTGAAGACCATATATTTGTATTTTAATGACTCTTAAAGATTATACTACAGTGATTATTGCATCTGTATACCAGAAATGAGGATTTAAAGAATAAAATGAAAAGCCAGTGTATTATGCTATATTTTCTAAATTTAAATAATTTATTTCGAAGTTAGGTTTTTTCTGCCAGGGTTATTGGGTTATTGAGGCATAATTGGAAAATAATGACTGTATATACTTAAGGTATTACAATGTGATGTTTTGGTGTACATCTATATATTACACATATATATGTGTGTATATATATGTGTGTGTGTGTATATATATGTGTGTGTATTACCACAATTAACGTAATTAACATCCATTGCAAGAATTCTTGACACAGGGGATCAAAGCAGACCCAGCTACCACAGTATTTATACCTCTACAACTTGCATTCTTAGGTCTAGTTTGGTAAGAAAGAACACTCACTCCAGTCTAGCAAAGCAACTTTATTATTCATGACAATCAACAGAAGTCTGGAATCCATGGCAAGCCAATTTCCCAAGGCTTAGAAGAGCTGCCCAAGATGGCTGGAGTCTCATATACACATGCCCCATTTTGTAACATAGTTGAGGTACCCTGAAAGGACTCTACTCTGGGTTTCATATCCCAAGTGATACTTGGATGACTAGGAAAAAGTATTGCAGGCCACCCTGCTCTGGAACCGAGGACAACAGAGGAGGATGTTCCATAACATTACTCCTTATCTTAGGATACTGCATTTTTGGCACATTCTACAGTTATTTTGACAACTACAAGCAGGATGAGGTAGAGAGCTGGGTCGAGGCCATTCAGTGGCCTATCCTCCTGCAATTCACCTCTCATCTTTCATATTACACATATAAAAGCCAGTGTATTTTTTCATGCACACTAACTTTCCTCAATCTGGAGGCAGAAGTTTGTCCCATCAGATTGATGTACACCTTGATTAATGCAATCTCTTTGCAATATCATTGAGCCATAGGCAGAGGTATTTCACTAGGCCCATGAATATCACTGCCATAAACAGGATGCTCAGGCCTGCCTGAAACAGTGAATAGCTCAGGATTCCAGTGATTCAGGTAGAAAGTGGCTAAACAGATAAATTGCTGAATGAATTAGAAAACAGACAAATAAATGTAATCCAAGTTTATGCTGCCTAGAAGAGTACATCAGGCTTACTAGAGACCTATCAAGCCAAGTATAGTTCGTTTATGTCTTCTATGAGATCTTTGGTATTATACACAGGAGTCAGTGATAAGTGATAAAAAAGCGATAAGAAATCTGTCCCTGTCCATGGCAGGTATTACTTCCTCCACTGCCAATGCTTTGTCAGCTCAGCAGACATCCCTCAACTCCATCAGGAAGAGTATTTTCGAGAACATAATTGTTCTAGACTTTAATTGCTAGACAGAATTGCTCCGTCCAACTGGGAGGAGTGTGTGTAGTTGTCAGTACCTCCTGCTGGATCAATGTCTCAAGAATTATAGACAAGTCAAAGAGATTTTCCAGTCTGCAGATCCACTTGCTGCAGACAGTGAGACCATTAGAAGAATCATTTATTGATCTCTTTAGCCACCTTTTACCTGAATCCGTGGAATCCTGAGCTATTCACTGTTTCAGGCAGTGAATTTGACCACTTGGAAAATTTAATCTAATAATTTGAGTAATTATTGATAGATGAAACATTTCCATTTTGTTAATTGTTTCTGGCTGTTTATTATAGTTTTTGTACTTCTTTCCTGCTCTGTTGTTATCTTCCTTTATTATCTGATGACTTTGTGTGCATTGACTCTTTGCCCTTTATCTTTTGTGTCAGCAACAGTTTGTTTTCTTTTTGGATACTTTGGGGCTCACCTAAGTCATCATATAGTTTAAACAACCTGTCTCAACCTGCTAGTAATTTAACTTAAGCCACAAATGAAAGGTCTACACTTTAACTTCCCTTTCCACATTGTTTATTGTTGTCATAATTGACATCTTTTTATAGTGAGTCAATTAAGAAGTTATGGTAGCTATAGCTATTTTTAATATCTTTCTTTTTTAACTTTCATACTAGAATCAAAAGTGACTTGTAGACTACCATTACAGTATTCAAAGATTCTGAATTTTACTATGCTTTTACCATTAAAGTCAGTTGTATACATTCATACATTTTACTGTTATTAGTGAGCATCTTATTTTAACTTAAGAACTTCTTTTAGCTTCTGGTAAAGCAGATCTAGTGGAAAAAAAAAACTTCCTGATGTTTTGTTTGAAAGTATTTACCTCCCTGTCATTACTGTAGGAGGGATTTTCTAGGTATAGTTTTTGTTTGGCAGATTTTTTTTTCTCTCTCAGATCTTTAAATGTTACCTCCTACTCACTCTACGTCTGCAAGCAGATTTCTGAAGAGAAATCTGCTCACAGCCTCCTGGGGTTTCTTTCTATGTTATGGGTCACTTTTTTCTTGTTGCTTTTAAAATTTTCTTTGGAATTTTGAGAATTTGTTTATACTTTATGTTGGTGAAGTTGTGTTTAATCCATTTGGGATTCTCTGAGATTAATGAACCTTAATGTTTATTTCCCCCTCTGGATTTGGAAAACTTTCTGTCATCATTACTTCAATAAGTTTTCTGTCATTGTTTTTACTTTCTCTGCTCATTCTGGTACTCTCATAATGTGTATGTATGTGTGTGTGTGCATATATGTATATATTTATTTTTTTAATGGGGTCCTGTGAGTCTCACAGACTTTCTTCACTATTTTTCATTCTTCTTTCTTTTTTTTTTTTTTGTTCCATTGACTAGGTAATTTTAAATGACTTAATTTCAAGTCTTTGATTCTCTTTTCTCCTTTATTGAGTCTGTTATCACAGCTTTCCGTACAATTTTTCACCCAGTTTTATTCTTCAGTTCCAGAGTTTCTCTTTATTTTTATGGCAGTTTATCTTTGTTGAACTTCTCATTATTTTCATGTTTTGTTTTCCTGAATTTATTTAGAATTTATTTAGTGTATTCTCTTGCAGCTCACTGAGTTTCTTTAAGATGGTTATTTTGAAATCTTTGTCAGAAAGTTCACAGATCTCCATAGGGTTAGTTACTGGTGCTTTATTTCATTTCTTTCATGTTACCATATTTCCCTGATTATTTATGATTCTGTGTTTCTGTTTTGATGTCTACTCTTTAAAGAGTAAGCTCCATTTTCAGTCTTTAAAGATTAGCCTTGGCAGGAAAATCCTGTCAGCATTCAGCCCATCCAGATTTTGAGTGGGCCGACTGTGGAGATCTGTAGGCAGACTTGCTAGTGGAATCCTTGGGCAGACTGGTCTAGTGCCTATGACAGCATGTGTGAGCAGGTCTTGTGTCTGGGTCCATAGAGGTTTGCCTGTTGCCTGGGTCTGTGGTGGCAGTCAGAGAGCCTGAGTTCATGGAGATGGGTAGGGAACCTGGGTCTGCAAGGGCCAGACAGATAGTAGAGTCCCATGGGGTGGTCCTGGCTGCTGAGACTGTGGGAGCAGGCATTGAGACTTGGTCAAGACAGCCCAGCGTGAGGCCTGGGTTTATGGAGTCAGATGTGGCAGTAGGGCATATATGGAGTCTTAGTCTTCAGGGACTGGGTTGCCACTGGAGCAAATCTTGTGCCTTGACCCACAAAAGTAGGCTTGGACCTGATTCCATGAGAATGCCCTGATACCTGGGTCCATAAGTGTAGGCATGGTGCCTGAAGTCGTGGGGACTAACCTCGGGCTTAGAAAATAAGGAAGAGGTAATGAAGGTAATATGAAAATGTTCTTCCTACTCTCATCAATTTGTATTTTCTTAACTCGTACTTTAGGGATGGTTGTTAAAACTGATTTTTCTGAGGAGTGAGCACTGGAAACTCTTATTCCACCATCTTGCTTATGTCACTTGCCCGAAAATAATCTTTAAAATGTATTTAATTACATTACATTACAAATATATTACACTGCAACAATTAGCTCTTCAGAGTAGCTGAAGACAATATTCCATGGACAGGTACTTCTATTCAAGCACGAAATCTTTTGAGTGTTGCTTTTTAAAAAATCTATAATTCACCATGTCACTGTTTGCAAATTAGTTCAACATGTGGCAATATGTGAGAAGCTAATGCTATTTAAATCATGCTGATTAAATAGATGAGCATCTCAGTTCTAAGGAACATTAATTTCATTCCAAAATACAAGATGATGGAAAAAGAAACAATTTTCTATGTCATTACAACTGCAGCAAAATACAACATGATTGCTCATCACAAACTTGAGCCTGCTTAATGCTCTTTTATCAAGTGCAGTTTCTAATATCAAACAGCAAATGTTTTATTAAAAGTTCAAGTTATATATAGTTTTACATTCTTGATTCTAAATTAATAAACTTTAGGTTGTTCTAAAGCTATCTTATTGCCATGGAAAATAATTCTGATCATTTTTTATTTTAATAACAAAATAAGTAGAAACTACTTATTGGAAAACGCAAAATGTTATTTGCCATTAAGTTTTACTAAGAATAGATTTATTCTATAATAGATAACTCATGGGAATTTTAATATCCTCATAAATACTAATACAAGGGGCATATATTTGTCTGCTGACAGCTTAGCCTTCAGATAGAAAAAAAAGAAATTATTCTATCATAAGAAGTCAAGAAAATTTTATTCTAGCCTTAAGTCACCATTTTTTTCTTTATGCAATAGTAGCAGCAATACAGTTGAAGGACATGAGTGTACACATACCATTATGCCCATCAATCAGGGCAACTGCTGTTTTCCTAACTTGAACTCTCAGAATGTCAAAGTTTCATCAAAATTCAATTATAATAATATAAAGTTACTGACTACAGTGGTGTTTGCTTTTTACGAAAGTTTTTTTTTTTGGTGAAGAGTGACAGAAGTATCAAAACAACGTTATCTATTTTGAGTTGATATGAAAAAGGTAAATAGAACCTGGTAAATAAGAAATTCAAATCAAACATTAAAAGAAATCTTTATTTTTTTTTTGCTTGATTGTTCCTTCAGCTTCATCATGAAATGCCACTTGTATTAAAGCAGATCTGGAGGAGCCATATATATGTATATGTATATTTATATACGTATACATTTTATGTAAGTTGTTTAACACACACATTTCATAAACAAACAGATTAAAGTGTTTAGAGGTATGGAAAGATTTTTGTCCTTTTAAAACATAGAAAAATGAAATACTAATGACAAAACCAGCTTAGAAATACATAATGACTGCAGAGCAAGGAAAATTTTTCATTATTCCAGTAAAAATGCTATGCTGTCAAAGGAAAAGGAAATGTGAAGGGGCAGAGATAATGGTAGAAAATGAGAACAGCATTCCTTATGAATAACTTGGGCATCAAGAAACGGTCCTTAATTGTAAGGTGAGATTTGATCCTTGGCATAATAGAAGAAGTATATAACTAACGGGCTTACAGAGTGCTCCAGAGAAAATGACCTGGGTCTAAGAGAGCAAATATGGAACTCCATCAACTTTCATGAATAATAAATTCAGAATAAATTTATTTTCTGGTTACAAGTGAATTGTAAATTAATGTCATTTTATAAGTAAGTCAATTTAAAATATATATATATTTTTAAAAACCTCAGATCTCCGAGACAGGCAGATCACTTGAGGCCAGGAGTTCAAGATAAGCCTGTCCAACATGGCAAAACTCCATCTCTACTGAAAACACACACACACACACACACACACACACACACACACACACACACACACACAAATTAGCTAGGTGCGGTGGCAAAATGCCTGTAATCCCAGCTACTTGGGTGGCTGAGGCACGAGAATTGCTTGAATCTGAGAGGTGGAAGTTGCTGTGAGCAGAGATGGTGTCGCTGCATTCTAGCCTGGGTAATAGAGAGAGACTCTGACTCAAAATCCATCCATCCATCCATCCATCCATCCATCCATCCATCCATCCATCCACACAAAAAGAAACAACAACAAAACTTCTCAGATCTATATATCATAAGGTAGTTAAGCACTTTTTTCATTACCGTCTTTAGGTTTATTGGCTGGAGCCCTATAAATTAGACTGATAAAAGATTAACAGTAGAAACAGCATGCAAATTTTTTGTGATGTCAATTTTTACATGACATAAATGCCTTCTTAGAGAAGAAGACCCGAAAAAGCAATTGACTTAAAAACTTATATACTGTTTTTTAACAAAGTACAATACATTGTGGAGATGTCACAACACAAAGTAAAGGTTTTGGGGCTTCCAAGGGCAGCAAACTGTGGGAAGGTAAATATATGGTGAAAACTAATGGAATATAAGGACTATCTTAGCAAGTTTTGTTTGCATAAGCCCAACTCTGTGTTAACTTTCTGTGTTCTTTCTGTGTTCTTCATAGCCATAAACTTTCCCCAAAAGAGGGTTTTTACAAGAGTCCTTGTTTGTAAGGAGTTTCTTCTTTTAGGCAGATAAAGAGATCTTTGGCAAGGCTTCTTTCTGCATCTCTTGAATCTCAAATGTCTTTAGCTCAAAATAATCATTATGCCAAAGTGAAATATTTTGGGTGGTGTAGATACAGATGTAGAGATAGATAAATAAATGGAGACATAGATATTTTGCCATCTTAATCTATAATTCAGTAGTGTTAAGTATATTAACGTGGGTTGTGAAATAGATCTCAAAAACATTTTCATTTTGCAAATCTGAAACCATGTAGCCATTAAACCACAACTCTTATTTGTCCCCTTCCCTAAGACCATAGTCATCACAGTTGTACTTTTAAATTCTGTGGATACTTTAGATACTTCAAATAGGTGAAATTGTACAGCATTTGTCTTTTCATGACTAGTTTATTTTACTAAACATAATGTCCTCATTTTTTGTATTTTAGAATGTGACAGAATTTTCTTCAAGAAAATAATATTCCATAGTATGTATATACCACACTTGTCTCTTCATCCATTAATGGATATTAGAATTGCTTTCACCTCTTGATGGTTGTCAATGGTGCTATTGTTAATATGAGTGTGCATTCATCTCTCTGAGATCATGTTTTCAATACTGTTGGCTATGTACCCAGAAATAAATGTGCAGAATAGAGAACCCAGAAACAAATCCATACACTTACATTGAACTCATTTTTTGAAAAAGGTACCAAGAACATAACTTGGGGAAAAGATAGTCTCTTCAATAAATGGTGCTGGGAAAACTGCATATATATATATATATATATATATATATATATATATATATATATACACACACATATATATATATATATACATATATATATGTGTGTATATATATATATATATATACATATATATATGTGTGTATATATATATATATATATATGCAGAAAAATGAAACTACCCCCCTATCTCTTACCATACTCAAAAATCAATCTAAGATCTCAAACTAGGAAATTCCTACAAGAAAATATTGGAGAAGATCTCCAGGACATTGGTCTTGGCAAAAAATTTTTGAGCAATAACCCAGAAGCACAGGCAACCAAAGCTCTGTAGTACAACTTGAAGTCAGGTAATATGACTTCTTCAGTTTTGTTTTTCTTCCTTGGGATAACTTTGGCTATTCTGGGTCTTTTCTGGTTCCATATAAACTTGAGAATTTTTTTTCTATTTCTGTGAAGAATGTCATTGGTATTTTGATAGGGATTGAATTAAATCTGTAAATTCCTTTGGGTAGCATTTACATTTACTAATATTCATTCTTTCAATTCATGAACCTGGAATATTTTTCCATTTTCTTGTGTCCTCTTCAGTTCCTTTTATCAGTGTTTTATAGTTTTCATTATAAGACTCCTTCACTTCTTTGGTTAATTTAATTATATTTGAAGCTACTGTAAATTGGATTTTTTTTTTGAGACATTGTCTCACTCTATCACCTAGGCTGGGGTGCAGTGTCATGAACATGGCTCACTGCAGCCTTGACCTCATGTATTTAAGTGATCCTCCCACCTCTCAACCTCCCCAGCAACTGGGACTATAGCCATTCACCACAAAGCCTGAGAAATTTTTGTGTTTTTGTATTTTTTGTGTGTGTAGATTGAGTTTTGCCGTGTTTCCTGGGCTGGTCTCAAACTCCTGGTTTCAAGCAGTCTACCTGCCTTGGCCTTCCAAAGTGCTGGGATTATAGGCATGAGCCAGATTACTTTTTTTTTTTTTAATTTTTCTACATGGCTAATGACTTCTAGTACTATGGTGAATAACAGTGGTGAAAGTGGGCATGCTTGTGTTTCAGATCTTACATTAAAGGCTTTCCATTTCTCCCCATTCAATATTGTACTATGTGGGCCTGTCATATATAGATTTTGTTATATTGAGGTATGTTCTTTCGATCCCCAGTTTTTTGAGGGTATTTTATCATTAAGGGATGTTGAATGTTATCAAGTGCTTTTTCAGGAACACTTGAAATGATCATACAGTTTTTATCCACCATTCTGTTGATATGTATAATGTTGACTGATTTGCATATATTGAACCATTCTTACATTCCAGAGATAAATCCCACTTGGTCATGGTATATGATCTTTATAATGTATTGTTGAATTTGATTTGCTGGTTTTTTGTTGAGTATTTTTGCATCAATATTCATTGGAGATATTGGCTTGTAGTTTTCTTTTTTTGATGTGTCTTTGGTTCTGGTGTCAGGGTAATGACCTTGTACCATGAGTTTGGAAACAATCCTTCCAGCTGTATTTTTTAGAATAATTTGAGTAGGATTGGTATTAGTTCTTCTTTAATTGTTTGATTGAGCTCAGCAGTGAAGCCATCCCACTTGGTCATGGTGAATGATCTTTATAATGTATTGTTGAATTTGATTTGCTAGTTTTTTGTTGACTATTTTTGCATCAATATTCATCAGAGATATTGGCTTGTAGTTTTCCTTTTGTAATGTGTCTTTGTCTGGTTTTGGTATCAGGGTAATGACCTTGTACCATGAGTTTGGAAACCACCCATCTGGGTTATAATGTATCGTTGAATTTGATTTGCTCGTTCTGGGCTTTTCTTTACTGGCACATGTTTTATTTTGGCTTCAATCTCATTACCTGTAATTGATTTGTTCAAGTCTTGGATTTCATCCTGGTTAAACTTTGGTAAATTGTATGTGTCTGGGGATTCACCTATTTTTTCTAGATTTTCCAATTTCTTAGTATATAGTTATTCATAGTAGACAATAATGATCCTTTGAATTTCTTGAGTATTAGTTGTAATGTCTCTTTTTTATTTCTGATTTTATTTATTTAGATCTTCTCCCTTTTCTTCTTAGTCTGGCTAAAAGTCTGTCCATTTTGTTTTACTTTTTTTTTTTTTTTTTTGAGATGGAGTCTTGCTCTCTCCCCAGGCTTGAGTGCAGTGGCGTGATCTCAGCTCACTGCAACCTCTGCCTCCCAGGTTCAAGTGACTCTCCTGCCTCAGCCTCCCGAGTAACTGGAACTACAGGCATGTGCCACCACTCCCAGCTAATTTTTGTATTTTTAGTAGAGATGGGGTTTCACCATATTGGCCAGGATGGTCTTGATCTCCTGACATTGTGATCCACCCGCCTCGGCCTCCCAGAGTGCTGGGATTACAGGCGTGAGCCACCGTACAAGGCCTACTTGGTTTTTTTTCTAAACAAATAAACAAACAAAAAAAACTTTTCATTTTATTGATTTTTGTATTGTTTTCTTCAATTGAATTTCATTTACTTCTGCTCTGATATTTATTATATCTTTTCTTCCACTAAATTTGGGATTGATTTCATCTTTTTTTTCCAGTTCTTTAAGATGCATAATTAGATTATTTAACTGAAGTCTTTCCTTCTTTTTGATACAGGCACTTATAGCTATAAACTTCCCTGTGAGTATTGCTTTTGCTATAGCCCATTGGTTTTGGAATGCTGTGCTTTCATTATCATTTGTTGCATGAAAGTTTTCAATTTCCTTCTTAATTTCTTCATTGACTTACTGGTCATTCAGGAACACATTGTTTGATTTCCATATATTTGTATAGTTTCCACAGTTGTTCTTGTTATTAATTTTTTGGTTTATTCCATTCGGAACAGAGAAGATGCTTGATATTATTTCAATTTTTTGAATGTTTTAAAACTTGTTTTGTGACCTAAAATATAGTCTATCATTGAGCATGATCCATGTGCTGAGCAAAATAATTTGTGTTCTATAGCCATTGAATTAAATGTTCTGTAAACATTAGATCCATTTAGCCTATAGTACAGATTAAGTTTGATTTTTCTCTGTTGCTCTGCTGTCTGGAAGATCTGTCCAATATTCAACCTGGAATGTTGAAGTCTCCAGCTAGCTCTTATAATGATTTCTTTATGTATCTAAGTGCTTCAGTGTTGGGTGCATATATATATATATTTAAAATTGGTATATCCTCTTGCTGAATTGACCCCTTTATCATTACATAGTGACCTTCTTTGTCTCTTCTTACAGTTTTTGTCTTGAAATCTATTTTGTCTGTAAAAAGTATGGCAACTTCTTCTCTTTTTTTGTTTCCATTGGCATGGAATATCTTTTTCCAGTCTTTGTTTTTTTTTCAGTCTATGTGTGTCTTTATAGGTGAAGTGTGTTTCTTATAGGCAACAGATGAATGGGTCTTGTTTTTGTATCCATTCAGCCAGTCTATATATTTTGGTTATTGGAAGGTTTAGTCCATTTATATTCAATGTTGTTGTTGATAAGTAAGGACTTACTCCTGCCATTTTGTTATTTGTTTTCTGGTTTTTTTTTTTTGGTGGTCTTCTCGTCCTTCTATCTTTGCTTCCTGTCTTCTTTTAGTGATGGTGATCTTTTCTGGTGATATGAATTAGTTTCTTGCTTTTAATTTTTTGTGTATTCATTGTATGTTTTTTGGTTTGAGGTTATTATGAGGCTTGCAAATACTGTCTTACAATCCATTATTTTAACCTGATAAGAACTTTATATTGTTTCCATAGACAACAAGACAAAAAGAAAACTATAAAAATTATATGCCTTAACTTCATCCCCACTGCTTTTTAACTTTTTGTTGTTTCTATTTATATCTTATGGTACTATCTGTGTCTTGAAAAGTTGGTGTAGTTATTATTTTTGATTGGTTCTTTCTGGTTAGAATGAGTAGTTTATACCCTACAGTTACAGTGTTGCAATACTCTGTGTTTGTCTGTGTATTTACTATTACTAGTGAGTTTTGTAACTTTGGGTGATTATTCTTCATTAACATTCTTTTGCATTTGTTTCTTTCTAATTAAAGTATTCCCTTTACCAATTATTGTATGACAGGTCTGGTGTTGGTGAAATCCCTTAGCTTTTGGTTTGTGTGGGAAAATATTTATTTCCCCTTTATACTTGAAGGTTATTTTTGCCAGATATACTATTCTAGAGTAAATTTCTCTTTTCCTTCAGCACTGAGTGTGTCATGCCACTTTCTCCTGGCTGGAAATGTTTCTAATAAAAAGTCTGTTGCCAGATATATTGGAACTTCATTGTACATTTATTTATCTATTTCTCTTGCTGTTTTAGAATCCTTTTTTATTCTTGATTTCTAAAAGTTTGATAATTAGATTCCTTGAGATAGTCTTTTCTGGGTTAAATTTGCTTGACATTGTATAACCTTCTTGGACTTGAATATTGATATATTTCTCCAGGTTTGGGAAGTTCTCTTTAATTATTCCTTTGAATAATTATTCCTTTCTACCCCTATCTTTTATTCCGCCTCTTCTTTACTGCTTATATTTGCTCAAGGTCCTGGGGCGCTACAATCAGCAGGTGGCAAAGCCAGCTGCATGGGAAAACCTTTGTCCTTCCATTTAGAGCAGTGAGGTCCCCAGGCCCCGGGTGAGTCCAGAGGTGCATTCCAGGAGTCAGGTACTAGATTCAAAAACCTTAGAAGTCTATCTGGTATTTTATCGTACTGATGCTGTGCTAGCACTCACACCACAAGATATAGTCCTTCCCAGTCTTCCCTCCACTTTCTAAAGGCAGAGGAGCCTCACCTTGTAGTCATCACCACCGGAGACCATGTAAAGTTCTGCTACACTAACTCTGATATCCCCTTAAGGCCTAAGGTCTTTTAAGTCGGCTTGTGGTGAATGCTGCCTGTCTTGGGACTCACCCTTCATGGCAGTGGACCTCCCTCTGGCCTAGAGCAAGTCCAGAGATGCCATTCAAGAGTCGAGTCTTGTAATTGGGTACCCAAAATGCCCACTTGGTGTTCTACCTTGCTGTGGCCATGCTGTACCTAATGTGCAAGACAAAAGTCCCCTTTACTTGTCACTCTGCTTTTCTCAAGAAGGAGTTTCATCTTTTAGTCACCAAAGCTGGCAATGTACTTGAATCTCAAAGCTACTCCACCCACACCATCAATTAGCAGAAGTGTGGTGCAGGGAGCATTTTAAGGTACTGAGGGAGGGAGAACACAGCAACTGTGAGTGCTGTCTTACCTGAAGGCAGCAAGTCACAGAGGCTCATCCAAGGCCTTCTACATAGTACCTGGGTATTGCGGCTGGTTGTTCAGGACCCAAAGGCTCTTCAGTTAGCTGGTAATGAATGTTGTCAGGAGTGAGTTCTTCTCTTCAAGGCAGCATGTTTCTTTCTGGCCCAAAGTGTGTCTAGAAATGTCATCTGGACATCCAGTTCCCATTCTAGGAACCAGAATGATGGCCTCACCACTCTGACCAACTCCCTATCCTGCTGTGGCTGAGCCGGTATCCAAGATGCAAAACAAAGTCCTCCCCACTCTTCCCTCACCTCTCCTCAAGCAAAGGAAGGGTTGTCTTTTGGAGCCACAACCTGTGTAGCCTGCCGTTAGGGGAGGGGTGATGCCAGCACTCCTTTGGTGCCCCATCTAGTGTCTCAGTAAGTTGTCTGACCCCCACCATCCCACTGTCTCTGGGTCTAGTTCAGACCTAGGACACACTTAAGAGTTGCAGTACTTATGTCCTAGAATACCTCAGAGCACTGTAGCCCTTGGTTGTGAGGTTTGCGGACACTCAAGTTCAGACAACTGGGATCCATGATACCACTCTGACTAGGACTGCTTCAAATGCTCCCTCCCTGGGCTGGCATCAGCTGAGTTTGCTCTGGATTTTCCTTCAGCTGTAACAGGACAGCACTCACAATTGCCATGCTCTTCCTCCCTCAGTACCTTGAGATGCTCCCTGCAGCAATTTCTGCTGATGGATGGCATGGGAGGAGTGGCTTTGAGATTCAGTACTTTTTTTTAATCCCTTCAGTGCCTCTTTCAATGTGATGTAGTCAAAAGAAGGTACCATATGAGGGCTCACCTTATTTTTTGTTCTTATGAATTTTTGTGTGTGTAGATAGTTGTTAAATTGGTGTTCTTCTTGGGGAATGATTGGTGGAGGCTACTGTTCTGCTTTCTGTTCTGTTTCCAATCTTCATTAATGTTTTGATTTACATTTCTCTGATGATTACTGATGCTGAGTATCTTTTCATATGCTTGTTGGCCATTTTTATACCTTTTTTATTCCTTCTTTGAAAAATATATTTTCAAGACCTTTGCTAATTTATATGTATATACACATATACATATATATGTACATATTTATATACATATATATGTACATATACATAAATATGTACATATGGAACTGGGTGTGTTGGCTCATGCTTGTAATCCAAGCACTTTGGGAGGCTGAGGCAGGTAGATCACGAGGTCAGGAGATCAAGACCACCCTGGCTAACACGGTGAAACCCCATCTCTACTAAAAATACAAAAAATTAGCCAGGCATGGTGGCGGGCACCTGTAGTCTCAGCTACTTGGGAGGCTGAGGCAGGAGAATGGCCTGAACCTGGGAGGTGGAGCTTGCAGTGAGCTGAGATGGCGGCACTGCACTCCTGCCTGGGCAACAGAGCAAGAAGACTCCGTCTCAAAAAATATATATATGTACATATGTATATGTGTCTATACATATGTATATACATATGTATACATATGTACATATGTACATATATGTACATACATATGTATACATATATGTATATACATATGTATACATATATGTATATACATATGTATACATATATGTATATACATATGTATACATATGTACACATATGTACATATATGTGTATACATATGTACACATATGTACATATATGTGTATACATATGTACACATATGTACATATATGTGTATACATATGTACACATATGTACATATATGTGTATACATATGTACACATATGTACATATATGTGTATACATATGTACACATATGTACATATATGTGTATACATATGTACACATATGTACATATATGTGTATACATATGTACACATATGTACATATATGTGTATACATATGTACACATATGTACATATATGTGTATACATATGTACACATATGTACATATATGTGTATACATATGTACACATATGTACATATATGTGTATACATATGTACACATATGTACATATATGTGTATACATATGTACACATATGTACATATATGTGTATACATATGTACACATATGTACATATATGTATATACATATGTACACATATGTACATATATGTGTATACATATGTACACATATGTACATATATGTATATACATATAAATATGTATACACATATGTACACATATACACATACACATATACATATACATATGTATATACATATATGTATACATATACACATATACATATACATATGTATATACATATATGCATACATATACACATATACATATACATACGTATATACATATATGTATACACATACACATACATATACATATGTATATAAATACATATATGTATACATATATGCGTATACATATACATATGTATATGCATATATGTATACATATATACATATGTATATACATATGTGTATACATATATACATATGTATATACATATGTATATACATATGTGTATACATATATACATATGTATATACATATGTGTATACATATGTGTATACATATGTACATATTCATATACATATGTGTATACATATATGTATACATATGTACATATTCATATAGATATGTATATACATATATGTATACATATGTACATATTCATATACATATGTATATACATATATGTATACATTCATATACATATGTATATACATATATGTATACATATGTACATATTCATATACATATGTATATACATATATACATATTCATATACATATGTATATACATATATGTATACATATATACATATTCATATACATATGTATATACATATATGTATACATATATACATATTCATATACATATGTATATACATATATGTATACATATATACATATTCATATACATATGTATATACATATATGTATACATATATACATATTCATATACATATGTATATACATATATGTATACATATATACTTATGTACATATATGAATACATATATGTATATACATATGTATATGTGTGTATACATATATGAATACATATATGTATATACATAAGTATATGTGTATACATATATGAATACATATATGTATATACATAAGTATATGTGTATATACATATATGAATACATATATGTATATGTACACATATACATAAGTATATGTGTATATACATGTATGTATACACATCTATATATAACTATATAGCAACTATATATTTATAGTTGAGCTGTAGGAGTTCTTTACATATTCTGGGTGTTAACATCTTATTATATGTATATGCTTTGTAAATATTTTCTCCTATTGCATAGATTGCCTTTTCATTGTGGATTTTTCTTTTGATGCACAAAAGTTTTTTAGTAAGCTTGTAAGCTTGTTATGTCTTATTTGTCTATTTCTGTCTTTGTCACCTATACTTTTGTCATATCGAAGAAATCATTGCCAAGTCCTATGTTCTAAAGCATCTTTCTTATATTTTCTTCCAGGGTTTGTATGATTTGTGCTTTTACATACACGTGTTTTATTCATCTTAATTTTTGTGTATGTTATAAAATTAGGGTCTAACTTCATTATTTTGCATGGGCAAATCCAATTTTTCCAATACCTTTTGATGAAGAGATTATTCTTTCCACATTGTACGGTTTTGATATGTGATATCTTGATATTAGATATCTTGAAGCTAAATATCTTGATATTTAATTGTCAAATATTAAAGATCATTTGACTACAAGACAGTTTATTTCTTGAATCTGTATTCTTCTTTAATTTTTAATTTTTGTGGGTACACAGTAGGTATACACAAATATATACTTGTGGGGTACATTAAATATTTTAATACTGGCATGCAATACATATTAATCACCTCATGGTAAATGAGGTATCCATCCCCTCCAGTATGTATCTTTCATGTACAAATAATCTAATTATACTCTTTTAGTTATTTTAAAATGGATAACTTAATTATTATTGACTATAGTCACTCTGTGTGTTATCAATTATTAGGTATTATTTATTCTTTCTAACTTTTTTTGTACCCATTAACTATCTCCACTTCTCCTCTCCCCACCAATACCCTTCTCAGTTGCTGTTACCATTCTTCTACTCTCATCTTCATAAGTTCAATCATTTTAATTTAAATTCTAAAAATAAGTAATATCATTCTTTTTTATGGCTGTACGCTACTCCATTATGTATATGTACCACATTTTCTTTATCAATTCATCTGTTGATGGACACTTAGGTTGCTTCAAATCTTGGCTACTGCAAAGAGAGCTGCAATAAATGTGGGGGTTCAAATATCTCTTTAATATCCTGATTTCCTTTCTTTGAGTGTATATATACCTAACAGTGGGATTGCTGGATCAAATAGTAGTTCTATCTTTATGTTTTTGAGGAACCTCCAAACTGTTCTCCATAGTGGTTGTACTAACTTACATTCCTACCAACAATATATAAGAGATTATTTTTCCCCATATTCCCTCCAGCATTTGTTATTTCCAGGACTAATTATTTTTCTTTTCCCTGAGGACAAATTCTGACTCCCAGCAGAGGATATATAAGGACAGCTTTTAATGCAGATCTCTCTAGATACAAGCTTTCCTACCTAACACATACCTTCCTAATCGTTCATGTGGTAGCCCATATCTGGGAATATCAGCTATCACATTCTATGAGATTCTGATTTAAGGCCTTTAGGGAAGAACAGCCCATTTGTGGTTCAAATAGAGCTCTGGATTTGTCCCTTTTTAAGAGTATTGGCAGAAAATTCTTATGGGATTATTTAAGGCACTTGTTCTCTATGGCTGACCTTGACAGGTTTCCTTGTAATTAGGCAGTAAGCTTATCAAGATAGAGTAGACATATATGCCATTCCCATTTAAGAAAAGTTGGCAGCACTTATAATGCTGTAGATGGATATTAATACTAACTCTTGGGCTCTGTATTCTATTGCATTGGTCTATTTGTCTGTCTTTATGCCAGTGCCATGCTGGTTTTATTACTGTGGCTTTGTAATATATTTGAAATCAGAATGCATGAGTCTTTCAGCTTTTTTTAAATTTTGTTGTTTAGAATCTCATGAGATTTCATATAAATTTTAGAATATTTTAATTTCTTAAAAAAATTCAATTAGAATTTTGATACAGTTTTATTAAACCTGAAGATTGCTTTGGGTAGTATAAACATTTTAATAATATTTTCTTCCAATCTACTAATATAACATCCTTTTTTATTTGTGACTTTAAAAATATCTTTTAACAATGTTTAAAAGTTTTTTTGTACAATTCTTTCACCTCTTTGGTTAGGTTTATTTCAAAGTATTTTCTTTTTTTATATGCTGTTGTAAATGTAATTGTTTTCTTAATTTTCTTTTCAGATTGTTCATTGATTGTGTATAAAATGCAAATTACCCTGTGTACTGAATTGCATTTCTATACAGTTACAACGAATAATCTGAGAAGAAAATTAAGAAAAAAATACTTTTATGGGAACAATAGGCACTGGGGATTACAAAAGAGGAGAGGGAGACAGGGTAAGAGTTGAAAAAAACTACCCATTTGTACAATGCTATCTGTATGATGGATTCATTCATATGCTATACCTCAGCATCACACAATATCCCTTCATAACTAATCCCTTCATAACTAATACCCCCTGATTTTAAAATAAAAGTTGAAAGTGAAAAAATTGCAATTTTTGGTATGTTGTCTTTTTATCCTGCTACTGTCTTGAACTCATTTATCAATTTTAATTTTTTTAATGTAGAATCTTTAAGATTTTCTATATATAAGATAATATCATCTGTGGACAGAGATAATTTGGCTTTTTCCTTTCCAATGTGGATGATTTTGATTTTTTTTCTTCTTGTCTAATTGCTCTTGGTAAGGTTCCCAGTACTATATTGAATAGAAGTGGTGAGGGTAGGAATCCTTGTCTTGTTCCTCATCTTACAGGAAAGGATTTCAGTCTTTCCCCATTGACTGTAATATTCACTATAAAATATTCATATTTGGCTGTATTATTTTTCAGTAGTTTTCTTCTATTCCTAGTTTGTTGGGGGTTTTTATTATAGAAGTGTATTGACTTTTTTAAAAAAATACTTTGTCTGTATAAATTGAGTATATTCCTTTAAAATCCAGGGTAAATTTAAAACCTGTAATTAATAATTGCCACTTTGTTGTCAGTGTAAATAAGGGCATAGCAAATCCTTAACCCAGTAACCCAGGATGGGCCAAATACATTCAGTCGGTAGTGGCAACTGCTTTGCTAAAAGCAGAAAAGCAACTTTTAGAGGAAACCGTGTTGTGAGCACACCTCACCAGTTCAGAGTTATTCTAAGTCAAAAAAAGCAAAAAGGTAGCTTACTAACTCAAAAATCTTAAAGCATGGGGCTACTATGTTAGAAAAGCATAATATAACTCCAACTACTGATAATTCCCTTAACCCAGCAGATTTCCTATCAAGGAATTTAAATCTTAATTACCACACAAAGGTCTGACCAGACCTAGGAGGAACTCCCTTCAGGACAGGAGGATAGATGGTTCCTCCCAGGTGATTGAGGAAAAAACCACAATGGGTATTCAGTGATACGGAGACTCCTGTGGAAGCAGAGTTAGAAAAATTGCCTAATAACTGGTCTTCTCAAACATGTGAGCTGTTTGCATTCAGCCAAACCTTAAAGTACTTACAGAATCAAAAAGACTATCTGGATCCTGACTCAAAAGGTTACCTACACCCTCTCTGAAATGAATTTGCATAAGAACTGCTTTTATGGAAATGCATCTTGATGGGGCAGCTGGGTTGTTATGAAATAGGAACCCAGCCCAGCTCTAGGACTCACCTCTGAACGCAAAGGCAATGTTGGGCACGCTGGTAAGGGACCACTAGAATCCAGCAGCCCGGACCCCTTTCTTTGTGGTCAAGAGAGGTTGGAAAACAGGTGCAGGACTGCTACATCGGTGAGCATAACTAATTCGATAAGCAGAGGTCCATGGGTGGTTACGCACCCTGGAAAAGAATAAGCATTAGGCCCTTAGAGGACGCGCTAGGACTAATGCTCATCGGAAAATGACTAGGGGTGCTGGCACCCCTATGTTCTTTTTTCAGTTGGGAAACGTTCCCCCCACCCCAAGGGAAAAACACCACTAAGATGTATTCTGGAGAATTAGGACCAATTTGACCCTCAGACGCTAAGAAAGAAATGACTTGTATTCTTCTGCAGTACTGCCTGGCCATGATATCCTCTTCAAGGGGGAGAAACCTGGCCTCCTGAGGGAAGTATAAATTATAACACCATCTTACAGCTAGATCTCTTCTTTAGAAAGGAGGGCAAATGGAGTGAAATGCCATATGTGCAAACTTTCTTTTAATTAAGAGACAACTCGCAATTATGTAAAAAGTGTGGTTATGCCCTACAGGAAGCCCTCAGAGTCTACCTCCCTATCCCAGTGTCCCCCCGACTCCTTCCCCAACTAATAAGGACCCCCCTTTTACCCAAATGGTCCAAAGGAGATAGACAAAGGGATAAACAATGAATCAAACAGTGCCAATATTCCCCGATTATGCCCCCTTCAAGCAGTGGGAAGAGGAGAATTTGGCCCAGCCAGAGTGCATGTAACTTTTTCTCTCTCAGACTTAAAGCAAATTAAAATAGACCTAGGTAAATTCTCAGATAACCCTGATGGCTATATTGATGTTTTACAAGGGTTAGGACGATCCTTTGATCTGACATAGGGATATATAATGTTACTGCTAAATCAGACACTAACCCCAAATGAGAGAAGTGTCGCCATAACTGCAGCCCGAGAGTTTGGCAATCTCTGGTATCTCAGTCAGGTCAATGATAGGATGACAACAGATGAAAGAGAATGATTCCCCACAGGCCAGCAGGCAGTTCCCAGTATAGACCCTCACTGGGACACAGATTCAGAACATGGAGACTGGTGCCACAGACATTTGCTAACTTGCATGCTAAAAGGACTAAGGAAAACTAGCAAGACTATGTATTATTCAATGATATCCATTATAACACAGGGAAAGGAAGAAAATCCTATTGCCTTTCTGGAGAGACTAAGGGAGGCACTGAGGAAGCATACCTCTCTGTCACCTGATCTATTGAAGGCCAACTAATCTTAAAGGATAAGTTTATCACTCAGTCAGCAGCAGACATTAGAAAAAAAACTTCAAAAGTCTGCCTTAGGCCTGGAGCAAAACTTAGAAACCCTATTGAACTTGGCAACCTCGGCTTTTTATAATAGAGATCAGGAGGAGTAGGTGGAACAGGACAAATGGGATTAAAAAAAAAGGCCACTGCTTTAGTCATGGCCCTCAGGCAAGTGGACTTTGGAGGCTCTGGAAAAGGGAAAACCTGGGAAAATCGAATGCCTAATAGGGCTTGCTTCCAGTGTGGTCTACAAGGACACTTCAAAAAAGATTGTCCAAGTAGAAATAAGCCGCCCCCTCGTCCATGCCCCTTATTAAGTCAATGGAATCACTGGAAGGCCCATTGTCCCAGGGGACAAAGGTCCTCTGAGTCAGAAGCCACTAACCAGATGATCCAGCAGCAGGACTGAGGGTGCCCAGGGCAAGCGCCAGCCCATGCCATCACCCTCACAGAGCCCCGGCTATGCTTGACCATTGAGGGCCAGGAGGTTAATTGTCTCAGCACAGCCTTCTCAGTCTTACTCTCCTGTCCCGGACAGACAGATCTGTCACTATCTGAGGGGTCTTAGGACAGCCAGTCACTAGATACTTCTCCCAGCCACTAAGTTGTGACTGGAGAACTTTACTCTATTCACATGCCTTTCTAATTATGCCTGAAAGCCCCACTCCCTTATTAGGGAGAGACATTCTAGCAAAACCAGGGGCCATTATACATCTGAACATAGGAGAAGGAACACCCATTTGTTGTCCCCTGCTTGAGGAAGGAATTAATCCTAAAGTCTAGGCAACAGAAGGACAATATAGATGAGCAAAGAAAGCCCATCCTGTTCAAGTTAAACTAAAGGATTCCGCCTCCTTTTCCTACCAAAGGCAGTACCCGCTCAGTCAGACCTGAGGCCCAACAAGGACTCCAAAAGATTGTTAAGGACCTAAAAGCCCAAGACCTAGTAAAAGCATGCAGTAGCCCCTGCAATACTCCAATTTTATGAGTACAGAAACCTAACGGATAGTAGAGGTTAGCACAAGATCTCAGGATTATCAGTGAGGCTGTTGTTCCTCTATACCCAGCTGTACCTAGCCCTTATACTCTGCTTTCCCAAATACCAGAGGAAGCAGAGTGGTTTACAGTCCTGGGCCTTAAGGATGCCTTTTTCTGCATCCCTGTACATCCTGACTCTCAATTCTTGTTTGTCTTTAAAGATCCTTCGAACCCGACATCTCAACTCACCTGGACTGTTTTACCCCAAGGGTTCAAGGAGAGCCCCCATCTATTTGGCCAGGCATTAGACCAACACTTGAGCCAGTTCTCATACCTGGACATTCTTGTCCTCCAGTATGGGGATGATTTAATTTTAGCCACCTGTTCAGAAACCTTGTGCCATCAAGCCACCCCAGCACTCTTAAATTTCCTCGCTACCTGTGGCTACAGGTTTCCAAACCAAAGGCTCAGCTCTGCTCACAGCAGGTAAAATACCTAGGGCTAAAATTATCCAAAGGGACCAGGGCCCTCAGTGAGGAATGTATCCAACCTATACTGGCTTATCCTTTTCGCAAAACCCTAAAGCAACTAAGAAGATTCCTTGGCATAACAGGTTTCTGAGGAATATGGATTCCCAGGTGTGGCAAAATAGCCAGACCATTATATACACTAATTAAGGAAACTCAGAAAGCCAATACCCATTTAGTAAGATGGACACCTGAGGCAGAATCGGCTTTCCAGGCCCTAAAGAAGGCCCTAACCCAAGCCCCAGTGTTAAGCTTGCCAACGGGGCAAGACTTTTCTTTGTATGTCACAGAAAAAAAAGGAATAGCCCTAGGAGTCCTTACACAGGTCCCAAGGATAAGCTTGCAACCTGTGGCATACTTGAGTAAGGAAATAGATGTAGTAGCAAAGGGTTGGCCTCATTGTTCGCCGGTAGAGGCGGCAGTAGCAGTCTTAGTTTCTGAACAGTTAAATAATACAGGGAAGAGATCTTAATGTGTGGACATCTCATGATGTGAATGGCATACTCACTACTAAAGGAGACTTGTGGCTGTCAGACAACCATTTACTTCAATATCAGGCTGTATTACTTGAAGGGCCAGTGCTGCGACTGCACACTTGTGCAACTCTTAACCCAGCCACATTTCTTCCAGAAAATGAAGAAAAGATAGAACGTAATTGTCAACAAGTAATTGCTGAAACCTATGTCACTTGAAGGGACCTTTTAGAGGTTCCCTTGACTGATCCCAACCTTAACTTTTATACTGATGGAAGTTCCTTTGTAGAAAAAGGACTTCAAAAAGCAGGGTATGCAGTGATCAGTGATAATGGAATACTTCAAAGTAAGCCCCTCACTCCAGGAGCTAGCGCTCAGCTGGCAAAACTAATAGCCCTAACTCGGGCACTAGAATTAGGAGAAGGGAAAAGGGTAAATATATATACAGACTCTAAGTATGCTTACCTAGTCCTCAATGCCCATGCAGCAATATAGAAAGAAAGGGAATTCCTAACTTCCAAGGGAACACCTATCAAATATCAGGAAGCCATTAGGAGATTATTATTGGCTGTACAGAAACCTAAAGAGGTGGCAGTCTTACACTGCTGGGGTCATCGGAAAGGAAAGGAAAGGGAAATAGAAGGGAACCGCCAAGCGGATATTGAAGCCAAAAGAGCCGCAAGGCAGGACCCTCCATTAGAAATGCTTACAGAAGGACCCTTAGTATGGGGTAATCCCCGCCAGGAAACCAAGCCCCAGTACTCAGAAGAAGAAATAGAATGAGGAACCTCACGAAGACATAGTTTCCTCCCCTCCAGATGGCTAGCCACGAAAGAAGGAAAAATATTTTTGCCTGCAGCTAACCAATTGAAATTACTTAAAACCCTTCACCAAAGCTTTCACTTAGGCATGGATAGCACCCATCAGATGGCCAAATTATTATTTACTGGACTAGGCCTTTTCAAAACTATCAAGCAGATAGTCAGGGCCTGTAAAGTGTGCCAAAGAAGTAATACCCTGCACTGCAGGGCATACATTTCAATCCCTGTATCTTTAACCTCCTTGTTAAGTTTGCCTCTTCCAGAATCAAAGTTGTACAACTACAAATCATTCTTCAAGTGGAGCCCCAGATGCAGTCCATGACTAAGATCTACCACGTACCCCTGGACCGGCCTGCTAGCCCATGCTCCAATGTTAATGACATCAAAGGCACCCCTCCAGAGGAAATCTCAACTGCACGAACCCTACTATGCCCCAGTTCAGCAGGAAGCAGTTAGAGTGGTCCTCGGCCAACCTCCCCAACAGCACTTGGGTTTTCCTGTTGAGAGGGGATACTGAGAGACAGGACTAGCTGGATTTCCTAGGCTAAGAATCCCTAAGCCTAGCTGGGAAGGTGACCACTTCCACCTTTAAACATGGGGCTTGCAACTTAACTCACACCTGACTGATCAGATAGTAAGGACAGTTCACTAAAATGCTAATTAGGCAAAAACAGGAGGTAAAGAAATAGCCAATCATTTGTTGCCTGAGAGCACAGTGGGAGGGACAATGATCAGGATATAAACCCAGGCATTCAAGCAGGCAACAGCAACCCCCTTTGGGTTCCCTCCTTGTATGTGAGCTCTGTTTTTACTCTATTTCACTCTAATAAATCTTGCAACTGCAAAAAAAAAATAAATAAAATAAATAAATAAATTGAGATTATCATATGGCTTTTATCCATGATTAGGTTAACATGGTATATTACATTGATTGGTATGTTGAACCATCTTTGTATTTTAGGAATAAAGCCTTCTTAGTCATGGTTTATAATCCTTTTCATATGCTGTTGAATTTAGTTTGCCAGTATTTTATTGAGAATTTTTGTACCAATATTGATCAATTATATTTATCTATAGTTTTCTTTTCTATCTTTGTCTGGCTTTGGTATCAGGGTTATGTTAGCTTCATAGTAGGAGTTTGAAAGTATTGATCCTTTTTAATTTTTTTAAAGAATTCAGGAAGATTGGTATTAAGTATTCTGTGATAAGTGTCTGGTAATTGGTAGAGGAAATATTTGGTAGAGTTTTCCAATGAAGTCATCAGCTCCTGGACTTTACTTTGTGTGGAAGTTTGTAAATTATGAGTAATTTTATTACTATTTATTGGTCTGGTTCAACTTTGGTATGTTGTGTGTTTCTAGAAATTTGTTGATTTCATCTTCGTCATCTAGTTTGTTGAAGTACAATTGTTCATAATACTCTCTTATAATTTATTTCTTTGTTATGATTGCAATGTTTTCTCCTCCATTTTCTAATTTTAGTTCATTGAATCTTGTCTAATTTTTTTAGTGAATCCAGATAAGAATTTGTAAGTTTTATAGATTTTTCTAAAAACTAACTTTTAGTTTCATTTTTTTCTATGGTTTTTCCTCTTTATTTATCTCTCTATTTTTTATGTCACTTACTCTGCTAGCTATGGGTGTAGTTTGTTCTTTATTTTCTAGTTTCTTGAGGTTTACAGTTAGGTTGTTGGTGTGAGATCTTTCTGTTTTTTGTTAAACCCTCTTACAACTATAAACCTCCCTCTTAGTATTGTTTTTGCTGTGATCCGTAAGTTTTGTTATGTTATAGTTCTGTTTTTATTTGTTTCAGGGTTTTCTTTTTTTTTTTTTGCTGATTTCTTTGGTTCATTGATTTTTAAGAATGTGTTTCATAATTTCCATATATCTGTGGATTTTTCCAGTTTTTCTTTTGCTGCGAATTTTTAGCTTTATTTCATTGTGATCTGAAAAAATGTTTGCATGATTTTAACCTTTTTCAAATTGTCGAGACTTCTTTTGTGGATGTCCTATTTTGTTTTGTACTGCTTTAATGTAATACCACAGGAAATAATATTTACAATCAACAGAAATCTATGGGATCAAAGATCTGGAGGTTGAGAAGTTCAATAGCAAAGCACCAATATTTGGTGAGGGCCTTTTTGCTGTGTCATCACATGATGCAAAAGGAGAAGGGCAAAACGATAAAAGGAGGATAAACTCATTCTCTGATGACAGCAATAATCCTACCTATGTGGGTGGGGCCATCATGACCCATCACTTCCCAAAGTTCCCACCTTTTAATACAGTTACAATGTCAGTTAAATTTTAACATGAGCTTTGGAAGAACAAATATTCAGATTATAGCAGTGGCCTAATATTTGGTTGATACTGAATAATGTTTCATGTGTACTTAAGAAGTACCATTGCCATTGTTGGGTAAAATATCCTATATATGTCTGTAAGGTCTAATTGATCTACATTGTTGTTCAAGCCCTCTGTTTTCTTACTGGTACTCTGTTTGGTTGTTATATCTATTATTAAAAGTGGAGTAGTAAAGTATCCTATTCTTACTGTGTTGCTTTCTACTTCTGTCTTCAATTCTCTCAATGTTTGCTTCATATGTTTAGGAGCTCTGTATTTTGGTGCGTAAGTATTTATAACTGTTACAGCTTTTAAGTGGACTATTTTTTTCATTGTGTAATGCTCTTTTTTTCTATTATAACATTTTTTCACTCAAAGTCTGTTCTGTCTAAAAACTGCATAGCTACCTTTATTGTGTTTTTGTTGCCATTTACCACAGAATGCCTTTTTAAAAAAAATCCTATCACTTCCAGCCTATGTTTATTTTTAGAACTAAAATTAATCTCTCTAGAGAAGGCCTTAGGGTTACATCCTTAAAAAATAATTCAGTCAATCTATGTGTTTTGAATGGGAAATTTAATTTATTTATATTTAAAATAATTACTGATAGGCTGGGCATGGTGGCTCACACTTGTAATCCCAGCACTTTGGGAGGCCGAGGTGGGTGGATCACTTAAGGTCAGGAGTTCAAGACCAGTCTGGCCAACATGGTAAAATCCCATCTCTACTAACAATACAAAAATTAGCCAGGCAGGGTGGTGCATACCTATAGTTCCAGCAGCTTGGGAGGCTGAGGCTCAAGAATCACTTGAACCCAGGGGCGGAGGTTGCAGTGAGCTGAGATCATGCCACTGCACTCCAGCCTGGGTGACAGAGTGAGACTGTTTCTCAAAAAAATAAAAATAAAAATACATAATAAAATAAAGGAATTACTGATAGGCAAAAGCCATTTTGTTAATTATTTACTGTATTTCTTTCAGCTTTAGTTTCTCTGTACTCTTTAACTGTCATCTTTTGTGTATTAATAACTTTTTATAGTGAAAATCTTTGATTCTCTTCTCATTTTCATTTGCATATATTCTGTAGATATTTTCTTTGAGAGTACCATTAAAATTACACAAAAGATCCTAAAGTTACACCATTCTTTTTTAAACTAATAGCAATTGCAATTCAATTTCATACAAAAACTCTACTTCACAGCTCCATCCCACACATTATGTTATTAGTGCCACAAATTCTTTGTTTGTGTTTTCCAATTAGCATAGATTTACAGTTTTTGTCATTAAAATTTTATGAATTGATATTGAAATTGTACAGGCTACTAAGTTTGTTCCTATATTTACTTTTACTCTTGAACTTTAAATTTCCTTTTGGCTTTGTGTTGCTTTCTAGCATTTCTTCATTTCAACTTGGGGGATTTCCGTCAGTGTTCCTGTAGAGAAGATTTAGTGAAGAGCACTTTCTCAACTTTTATTTATTGAGGAAAGTCTTAAATCCTCTTTCACTTTTAAAGAACAGTTTTACTGGATACAAGATTCTTGGATGATAGGGATTGTTGTTGTTTCAGCACCTTAATATATATTCTACTTCCTTCTGGCCTGCAAGATTTCTGCTAAAAAATTCACTGATTCTTGTATGTAAATTTTCTTGTATGTGATGGCTTTTTTCTTTGTTGATTTCAATTTTTTTTTTTTTTTTTTTACTATAGACAGTTTTATTACAATATCTGAGTGTGGTTTTCCTTGCATATGTCCTAGAGTTCTTTCAGCTTTTCTATTTTTTATGTCCATTTAATTCCTCAAATTTAGGGAGCTTGAGGTCATTATTTCTCAAATAAGCTCTCTCTCAAATAAGAGTGGTAATGTCTCCTTTTCTATTTCTCAAATTCTAAAATTCCCAAGATATACATGCCTCCTCTTTTGTGTCTAACCTAAGATAGGGGCAAAAGAGTGAATGAACAAAAGACTGAAGAGGAATTCTTCACTATTTTGTTTTTAACCCTAGGGAAGAGCCCAAGCTTGGGAAGTTTCTTTCCAGTTGTATATGCTGTGCTGTATGGGGGGAAGAACATGGGCATGCCTTCAAAACACTGCAAATTTTCTACCTCTTTCTCTGGAATCATTTTTGTTTTTACATTGACCTGGGTACTGTAACTTCTCAACTAGTTTCTAGAGTATAAATGGAGGTATTCTAGTCAGTATATGGTTATTAATTCAGTATCTCTTCCACGAAAGAAGGGTCTGGAGCTTTGTAGTCCATATTCTTGCTGCATCACTTCTATTTATGTATAATTTATTTATTTTATTTTATTAAGTGGACAAATAATCACAATATTACTCTTTTTTTCATCATCTTATTCCTTTGCATTTATTGTATTATAATTTACTCAGGGTGAGCCTGGGATTAAGTTTTCTTTAGAAGAAAAAAATTTTAACTGCGAGGTGAGTTTCTGTAATTTTTTTAACTTGATTTATTTGGGAATAAATGCTTACATAGGACTTTTAACTAGTTCTGATAAGTGACTAATATGGATAGCATTTTTTTAATACCAGGAATAGTTCTTATTAAAGAAATCTCTAAAGCTGAAATCTGATGCTTAATCAAATAAATGAAGTGAAGTGGTCAAAGCTTTCTTGTATTTCATTCCCTGGGGGAATCTGTGGTAAAGCAGAGAAAGGAGGCATATGCTACAGTTAAATAATATAGGAGTATGAGAAATCTACAACTGCCACACCTAGAAAGACTAGGATAATCATTCCTGGAAGCAGGCCAGGGCGGGCTTCTCATCTAGGAGCGTGCTCCTTGCTGTGCATTAACATTAGCTGAGCACTATTGAAAAGTATCAATGTTATGCTTCATCCCTTGATAGTATGACTTAATTTTTTTTGAATGAAGAATCTGATTGAATTAGTCTTGGAAAGTAGCTACCAGAATTGATAGTTTATTATGCCTCCTCGATGATTCTAATTTTCACCCAAATTTGAGAACTATGATTCTAGGCGAAGCCCTTCATGTGGCCATGTGAGATAAGAAAGGTGTAAGGTGATTAGACATACGTTTCTGGCTTTCCAGATCCTGTGTGCAGGAATTCATGTGCACTTGTGTACCCGCTTGAGAGATTTGAGATGTGTATACTGAACTTCTATTTCACACAAATATAAAGAAGATCTTCTCTGATGACCAGGAACAGTAGTGTGGCAGAAGTCTAGTCATAGATTACGTTATGTCAAAAAGACATAGAAAGAAGGATGATGATTAGAGATTTCTGTCAAGGACACCTGCTTAACTACCCATGGTTAAAGAATAATGTATGTAAATCCCACCACCTCTTTCCAGCACACATAGACTCATACACTTTCTCTGGCATCCAGTACCATCCAGGGTAATAAGGTGAAGTTGAACATGAAATGTCTGCATATGTACCTGAAAAAAATCAATCATTCTGTGGAGACAATAATAACCTACAAATGATGAGATTCTCAAATTTAAAGTTTCTATGCAAGGTAGGGAGCTCAGAAAAGAGATTAGAAAGAAATGGCTACATTTTAATTGTGTTATATGTATAACATAGTTCCATACATCTTATGTTTCAAAAAATAATTACCTTCCTTTCTTAAAAAAAATTCTTGGAGCTTGAGACAGTTTTAATCAATCAGGCTGAATAGAAAACGTAGTATATTTAACGTTTGGCAAGTATATACAAATATATTTCGGAAACGGAAAGTATGCCTCAGCTCTGCCATTTGCTGGCTATGAAACTTCAACTATAGCCACCCTAGTTGCCTCATATGTAAACTGTGAATGACTATGTTTTTCCAAAATTCTTTTAAAAATTATATATATGTATATATACACACATATAAATAAATTATATACACACACATATAGAAACTATATATATATATATAGTGCTGTGTGATATGGTTTGGCTGTGTCCCCACCCAAATCTCATCTTGAATTGCAGCTCTAAGAATCCCCACATGTTGTGGGAGAGACCCAATGGGAGGTAATTGAATCATGGGGACAAGTTTTTTTCGTGGTGTTCTCGTGATAGTGCGTAAGTCTCACAAGATCTGATCCTTTTAAAAAGGGTGGTTCCCCTGCACTTCTCTCTTCTGCTGCCATGTGAAGAAGGACATATTTGCTTCCTCTTCTGCCATGACTGTAAGTTTTCTGAGGCCTCCTAGGCCATGCTGAACTGTGAGACAATTAAACCTCTTTTCTTTATAAATTACCCAGTCTCAGGTATGTCTTTATTAGCAGCATGAGAATGGACTAATACAGTAAATTAGTAATGGGTAGTGGAGGGCTGCTGTAAAGACACCCACAAATGGAGAAGCCACTACAGAACTGGGTAACAGGCAGAGGTTGGAAAGGTTTAGAGGGCTCAGAAGATGAAAGGAAAATGTGAGAAAGTTTGGAACTTCCTAGAGACTTCTTGAATGGCTCTGACCAAAATGCCGATAGTGATATGGCCAATAAAATCCAGGCTGAGGTGGTTTCAGATGGGGATGAGGAACTTGTTGGGAACTGGAGCAAAGGTGACTCTTGTTATGCTTTAGTAAAGTGACTGGAGGCATTTTGCCCCTGCCCTAGAGATCTGTGGAATTTTGAACTTGAGAGAGATGATTTGGGGGTATCTTGTGAAAGAAATTTCTAAGCAGCAAAGCATTTAAGAGGAAGCAGAGCATAGAAGTTTGAAAAATTTAGAGCCTGACAATGCTATAGAAAAGAAACCCATTTTCTGGGGAGAAATTCAAGCCTGCTGCAGAAATTTGCATAACTAACAAGGAGCTGGATGTTAATTACCAAGACAATTGGGAAAATGTTTCCTGGGCACGTCAGAGACCTTCGCAGCAGCCACTCCAATCACAGGCCTGGAGGCCTAGGAAGAAAAAATGGTTTCATGGGTGGGGCCTAGGACCCCCTTGCTGTGTGAAACCTGGGGCTGTGTGTAGCCCGGAGACTTGGTGCCCTGTGTCTCTGCTGCTCCAGCTGTGGGTAAAATGGTTCAAGGTACAGCTAGGGCCATGGCTTCGGAGGATTCAAGTCCTAAGCCTTGGCAGCTTCCATGTGGTGTTGAGCCTGCGGGTGCATAGAAGTCAAGAACTGAGGTATGGGAACCACTGCCTAGATTTCAGAGGTGTGCTTCAGGGGCAGAACCCTCATGGTGAACCTCTGCTAGGGCACTGCTGAAGGTAAGTGTGGGGTCAGAGCCCTCACACAGGTTCCCCCACTTGCAGCACTGTCTAGTGGAGCTGTGAGAAGAGAATCACCATTCTCCTGACCCAAGAATGGTAGATCCACCAACTGCTTGCATGGTGCACCTGGAAAAGCCACAGACACTCAACACCAGCTCCTGAAGGCAGCCAGGATCTTGGTCAATAGGTCTTACAGGTGCTTTAAATTTTAAAGTAGAACATTTTATTTTTGAGAGAGAGAAAAAGGAACTCTCCCTATAAAATTGGTTTTGGCCAAGGACCCTATGAATATGTCAGTTATGGAATTCCATAAAGCAATTTCTTTTTTTATTTGGCCACGACTTGCACATTTTTCCTTGATTAGAGTAGCAATTGTGGCCTTACCACTGTTATTAACTAAAATCCATGGTAGTACATAGAAAAAGAGGCTCAAACTAACAGGATTGACATGAATTTTGGCAGCGTTTTATTCTATCGTGAGCATAAAAATACGTATTTTTACGGGCTTTTATGCATTCAGGCTTTCCTTTCAATTCCTAATGTCATTTATCAGATAAAACTGTCTTTTCTTTAATAAGCAAAGGGAATATTTGACTAATACTCACATATATTCTTTGCTGATTAGTGGCATATTTTTCTGCTATGCACAGGAATTATGTGCCATGTATGGATTCAGAATTGAATATTTTCAACTTCAGTGCCAAAAAGACTTTATGAGGAAAGGTAGTTTTAAAAAAATATGTTCATCCTCTATTTGAAATATTAGCTGCCCCTCCAAGATAAAGAACTAATTCATTCCAATAATTGGCTTTTTAAACCCATGTATATTATGGTTTTCATTTTGAATGAAACCTAATGCACCTATGAAATTCTGAGTAGGCATCTTTCATTACAGACTTAAAATTGGTAGTAAGCCTCTTCAGCAAGGTACAGAATAACTTCTAGAGAGCAAAGTAAACTTAAATGAGAGTAGAATAAAGCAAGTGTTATTATTTCTCATGGCAAAAAGCTGATTGTAAACACAATAATTTTATAACTTCTTTTAAAATTTTGAAGCATAATACTTGCAAATTTCTCATGTTTACATGAAAAACTACAATGTTTTATATCTTTAAGTGTGATATTATATTAGCTCACACATAAATCAATAACTGCAACATTTCTTAATCCCTGTTTATAGAAGTGGAATGAATTTTGTGTCTTTATTACACACTTATTTTACAGATAAAGGTAAGGGAAAGGCTCAATTAATGAAGAAAACAACAAAAGGTTTTGTTTGTACTTATAAGCCATTTGTTGATACATTCCCCACATTTACCAAAAGTGTCATGTCACAGATATATAGAATCAAAGAATATTAGAACCCTAAGAGACTCTAAAGTATGTTCCCATGTAATGCCATTTAATTAATAAATAATTGCAGGTAGTGTGTCCAAAATTGGTTCCTTCTGGTGGGACCTTGGTCTTGCTGACTTTAAGAATGAAGCCGTGGACCCTCACAGTGAGTGTTATAGTTCTTAAAAATGGTGTGTCCAGAGTTTGTTCCTTCAAATACTCAGATGTGTACGGAGTTTTTTCCTTCTGGTGGGTTCATGGTCTTGCTGACTTCAAGAGTGAAGCTCCAGACCTTTGAAGTGAGTGTTACAGCTCTTAAAGGTAGTGCATCTGGAGTCGTTCGTTCCTCCCAGAGGGTTCTTGGTCTCGCTGACTTCAAGAGTGAAGTTGCAAACCTTCATGGTGAGTGTTACAGCTCATAAACATAGTGCAGACCCAAAAAGTGAGCAGCAGCAAGATTTATTGTGAAGAGCAAAAGAACATAGCTTCCACACAGTGGAAGGGGACCCCAGTGGGTTGCCGCTGTTGGCTCTGGTGGCCAGCTTTTATTCCCTTATTTGGCCCCACCCACGTCCTGCTGATTAGTCCATTTTGCAGAGTGCTGATTGGTCCGTTTTTACAGAGTGCTGATTGGTACATTTACAAACCTTTAGCTAGACACAAAGTGCTGATTGGTCCATTTTTACAGAGTGCTAATTGGTACATTTACAAACTTTTTGCCAGACACAGAGCGCTGATTGGTGTGTTTCAATCCTTTAGCTAGACACAAAAGTTCTCCAAGTCCCCACCTGACCCAGAAGCCCAGCCACCTTCACTTCTCAGTAGGACGGTGGAAAACCTTCACCAAAGCCACAAAATTTATAAATGATAGTATTTTAACTTTTGGTTTCATTCATTTACTTGTTTGTGTATCTGTTTTTTTTTTTTTTTTGGTTATGTATTTTTTAAAGTGATTAAGAAATAGGATACTGATATGACCAAGGTTTTTGAAAGTCTCTGTGTATTCATTCATATGTACATTTCAGATCCTTTAATCCAATAATAATTGCTAATTTGAACGTTGATTTATCATTTCCTTTCTTTCCTTTATTGTTTACTACATGTGTATTTGTTAATAAAATGTGTGATGTTCATTTTCTACATTTTGGAACTTTAAAATGTAAGCAGTATTATACATACAGTATTCCTCTGAGACATTTGATTGCTCATGATTTTTCAGATGCAACTACATTAGTGTGTAAGATGTAGTGCACTCATTTTTGCTGCTGTACCTTATTCTATTTATGAATATATCACTACTTATTCTTCTATTCTCCTTTTGATATACAATTCAGTTATTTTTGGTTTCTTGTTATTACAAGCATTACTGTTATGATCATTCTTGTACATGTGTTTGGTTAACAAGGTCAAGGGTTCCTCTATGTTATATGCTTGATGTTATTTTGCTGACTCAGGATGTTTGACCATATTTTTACTAGGTAAACTGCTTTTCAAAGTAGCTGTATCAAGTTTCCCTTCTTCCTGCAACTAATGAGAATTTCTGGTGCTCTATATCCTGGACTAATTTTGTGATTGTTAAACATTTTGAGTTGGGTAACCTGGTAGGTTTCAACGATTACTCATTTTTGTTTTAATTAGCACTGCTCTGAATTCCAATGAGGTTGACCATATTAAGAAGTTTCATTTTGATAATATTTTACATTTTTTCACGTTGACAATATGGTTAATGTCATATATTTTTGAATAACAAATAGTCCCCAACAAAATATATGTAAGAAATTATTAGCCAGATTTACACCATGAAATTAATAGTAGACATCCACCTGCTCCTTACTGCCCCCTGCAAAGGGAGATTTTGGCTCCTTCTTGTTTTACTTTTCTGATGAGAGTGAATGTAAGAGAAGAGTGATGGAATTTCTGGTTATTGACAAATGTTGAAATGAAATATTTCAAGGTTTGTAGCAATATCCTTCTGGGTGGAACTCAATTTTTCTGTACTTTCCTTGTTGTACAGGATTTCTTAGCACACTCATCAGTTCCTACCTCCAACACAAGCTGAACATTTCTTTCTTCAAACTTTTATTAATTATAAACACACATATTATATGGAACTTTTATTAATCATAAACACATTTTTTCTTCCCTGTGCTTTTCTGGTTTTTAGAGAAAAGGCTCTGACCATCATTTTATTTTTTTTTTGTAACTAGAGCTTTTTCTTGCAGAGATATAAATGCTGATACTTACTGTTTTGTAATTAAAAAAAATAAAGGGCACTAGCTGTCAGAGGATAAATGATTTTTAGTCAGCATTAGGCTGGCAAAGGTTCAAACTTTTGACCACAATGTCATAACCTTGTGTTTCCTTCACACAGTAGAAATCTCATGAGCTTATAATCTGATTGTCTTAAACTGACTTAGTCTTTCATTACATATGCCAAAACTTATCTTTCTTTGTAATCAAAACTTTTAAAACAAGTAAAAGTATTTTTCAAAGTATGTCATTTTGTAAATAAAACTTTTTTTTTTTTTGGACAGAGTCTCACTTTCTTGCCCAAGGTGGAGTGCAGTGGCATGATTGCACTTCACTGCAGCCTCAACCTCCCAGGCTCAAGTGATCCTTCCACCTCAGCCTCTTGATTAGCTGGGACTACAGGTGTATGCCACCATGCTCAGCAATCTTTTTCTCATTTTTTGTAGAGATGGGGTCTTGCTATATTACCTGGCTAGGCTAGTCTCGAACTCCTAGGCTCAAGTGATCTTCCCACCTTGACTTCCCAAAGTGTTGGTATTATAGGTGTGAGCCATTGAACTGGTATAAAACTTCTTCTTAATTGGATATTAGCTTATTCAGGCAATAGTATACATCATCATTGTCACAAATTATAAGGTTGGGAAAAAATGCTTTGTGAAACAGAAAAATAATTGATATCACAATCTAATTGTGTTTGAATATATATTACACACTGCTTTGATTAGAACACAGTCTCTGGAATAAGATAGACCTGTATGCAGACACTGGCTCCCCTCATTGCTTGAGGATCTTGGGAAAATTATTTACTTTCTTTGAGACTCATTTCCTAATCAGTTAAAATGGGGTTAATATGGAACATCACCACAGTGTGCTTTGAACATCAAAAAGCAACTGCATATCAACTCAAAATTTGGATAGCAAGGAGACTTTCACGCTTGGTCTGAGCAGAGGCTTATAGTTAATAGCTTTTCAGCAATAAATAAGTAAATAAATAAATACATGGAATAACCTAGGTGTTCCTCAGTAAGGGGATGCATTTATGAAATATTAAATATTCATATTATTGATTACTATCTGGCAGTTAAAATGAAGATATTATTTTACATGAACTACTAGAGATAATAGGAAAATATAATGCTGAATAGGAAAGCAGGTTAGTGAGAATAGACACTGACACACACATACACACTATATATATACATATATATAGTTAATTAATACATTTAAATGTGGCAGAAATAATCAGGAACTGAAAGAATACATGTCAAATTCATTATGGGAATTTTCAGAGATGTTAATAAATAAATGAAACTGTTATTGAGTGCAAATAAGACTTCATTTTTTGTGTAACTTTCTAAAAAGTTTGAAGCTAAATTTATAAGACATATGTACACTATACACGAAGAAACATATATTTACACTAAGAATGTATATATTTATATGGGTATATATGCATGTATATGAATACACACACAAGGGGATGTCAAACGTTCAAAAGTGAAATTAAAAGATAAAACTAAAAAATGTAAATTGATTTTCTCAACATAAGCTCCATCAAGTTTAAGACACTTTTGTAAGTGATGATACCAGCAATTTAGTTCATCCCTAAAGAGATGAGCATCCTGGGAATTTATCCATGTTAATTCATTCTTTTTTACATTATGCACTGAAGAGAAATGGTTGTTCTTAAATTTTTTTTTAATATTAGAAAACAAGAAGTCAGAAAGAGCCAAATCAGTACTATGGGGAGGCTGCCTAATGATTTCCCATGGAAACTTTAACAAAATTACCCTTACTTGATGAGAGAAATGAGCAGGAACATTGGGACGGTGGAGAGAGACTCTCTGATGAAGTTTTCCTGGGTGTTTTTTTGCTAAAACTTTGGCTAACTTTCTCAAAACACTCTCATAACAAGATGAGATGTTATCACTGTTTGTACCTCCAGAAAGACAACAAGGAAAATGGCTCAATAATTCCAAGAAACAGTTGCCATAATCTTTGCCCTTGACTGGTCCACTTTTGCTTTGACTAGAACAGTTTCACCTCTTGGTAGCCATTGCTTTGATTGTGCTTTACTGTTGGGATCACGCTAGTAAAGTCTAGGATTTTGACCCCACTTGTTTAAATTTCAGTTGGAAGCTTTGCTCTTGTCTGCGGCTGATCTGACTACAACAGTTTGGCACTCATTGAGTGAAAAGTTTGCTCAACATCAATTTTTCAGTAAGAATTGTGTAAGCTAAATCAATTGAGATGTCAGTAGTGTTGGCTATTGTTTCTTCTGTTTATCATTGGTATGCTTCATTCAGGGCATGAACAAGATGACTTTTGTCCTTGCAAATTGATGTCGATGATCTGCCACTGTGGGCTTCATCTTCAATATCCTTTCATCCATATTTAAAATGTGTTATTCCTTTGTAAACCCCTGATTTCTTTTGGGCATTGTCTCTTTAAACATTTTGTAACACGTCAATGATTTCACTATTCTTCCACCCAAGTTTTAACATAAATTTAATGTTTGTTCTTGCTTTGATTTTAGCAGAATTCATGTTGCTCTGATAGGGGCACTTTTCAAACTGATGTTTTATCTTTCTTAATACCTCCAACTAGATCCTATTTATACCTATTTTAAGTTAGTATGAGTTTATTTCGGTACAAAAAATCTTTTTAAATTAATGTGTGTTATTATATGCATTTTCATAAACTTTTAGAAATTCTGCTGTTTGTGTGTGTGTGTGTGTGTGTGTGTGTACATATGTATGTGTTTATGTCTATACACTAAGAAATAAAGCCATAAAAAATAAAGGAATTGGAGATAAAATCTAAAACTAAAATGTCACTATTGCCTGCAATGTTATTCCAACTAAGCTTAAGCATTTCTCCTTGGAGCATATTTCTGAGGGAACAGGTTGAAAAGTAGAAGTGCTTGAACATTGCTGAACAATGCAAGAATTTTCTCCAAAATGATTTAATGGGTTCAACTACTTTGGAGAAAATATCTCCTCAGCAGGATGTGAGAGCTTCTGCTTCCTCACACCTTTGCCAACACTAGATATTATCAGTACTTTGATTTGACAACATTGGTTAAGAAAAATGTTAAACAGAATCGTTTATGGTAGAAAACTTGTCTTTGTTTGAAAGGGAATTCTTTAAAATTTTATATTAGGTTTGATATTGATATTTTAGGAAAATATATGTTGTCAAGTGAAAAAAATATCCCTCCATTTCCAGTAGGATATATGTCTAATAATATATATTTATATTAAAAAGTGATGAATGGAAGCATTCTTGTCTTGTTCCAGATCTTACTGAAAAGGCATTCAGTTTTTCTTTGTTTAGTATGGTATTAGCTGTAGATTTGCCATATATGGCCTTTATCATTTTGTGGTTTGTTCCTGGTATATCCAATTTGTTGTGAGTTTTTATCATAAAAGGATGTTAAATTTTATCAAAAATCTCCAGCATCTTTTACAATAGTCATATGAACTATCCTTGCATCCCTGGGATAAATGCCAATTGATTATAATAAACGATATTTCCAATATATTGTTAAATTAGGTACAACAGTGATTTGTGTACAAATTTTGCACCTATTTTCAACACAGATATTGGCCTGTAGTTTTCTATTTTTCTTGTTTGTTTTTGTTTGGTTTTGTTATTAGGGTAATGCTGGCCTCATAAAATATATTTGGATGTATTTCCTTCTCTTCAATTGTTTGGAATAGTTCAATAATAATTGGTACTAGCTATTTTTTAAATATTTTTTAAATATTTGGTAGAATTCAGCAGTGAAGCAGCAGTCCTAATTTTTTTTTAAATGGGAGACTTTTTAATGATCTAATTAGTTAGCACCTATCTGTTTATGTTTCCTATTTCTTCATGCTTCAATCTTGCTAGGTTGCATACGTCCAGAAATTTATATATTTGTTCTAAGTTTTCCAATTATTTGGTGTATAGTTATAATGGTATCTAATAATCCTTTATAGTTCCATTGTGTCAGTTGTAATGTCTTCTTTTTTGTCTGTGGTTTTACATATTTGGGTCTTACTTTTTTCTTAGCTAGTCCAGTTGGTGATTTGTCAATTTTGTTTATCTTTTCAACAAATTAATGTGTCATTTTGTTTTTCCTTTGTATTTTTTTAGGCTTTCTATTGTTTAGTTCTGTTCTGATACTAATTATTTCCTTTTACTAATTTGGGGTTTTGTCTGTCTTTGGTTACCTATTTCCTTGAGGTATATAGTTAGGTTATTTATCTGACATCATTCTATTTCTGTTTTTTATATACGTCTTTATTGCCATAAATATTCCTCTTAGTACTGGTTTTGCTATATTTCAAATATGTTAGTATGTTATGTTTCCATTTTAATTTGTTTCAAAGTATTTTTAATTTTTTAAATTTCTATATTGACCCATTGGTTGCTCAGGAATATGTTTACTTTTTATGATTCACATCTATATTCAAATCATCAGCTTATTTTAAATTCATCTTCAAGAATTGGTATCTCTTTTGGTTTCTGAATCATGTCTTCTCTGTGTAGTTTAATATTTAAGCTAGGTTGGCTGTTCATTCTCTGGAGTTCCTAGATATCTACACTTTCATAAAAGTAAGATTAAAGTTCTGGTATAATATTTCAAAATGTCAAATGTAAACAATTGAGTTAATAATAAACCTATCTATTGCAGGTAATTAATTTGACAATGTTGCTTTTGGCTATATTATTCATACAATATAATAAAATGTGCATAATTTTGTTTGCTTTGATGCCAATTTGACAAGCATATTTGTAACTAATTAATGAGAAATAATTTCCACTTTTTATAAATGACCTATGCCATAAGCTTTAACTTAATTGTATATAAACATTATGTTCATATTACATGTATGAATTATAAGCAGATAAATACTTTGAGATGAGCGTTGTCTTTTATGTTTCTTCTTCACCTATGACTACTGGAGTTTGAGTGATTGTGCTTCATAAACTACTTTTTTTGAGATTCCTTTTCTCAACAACTCCAGTTTAAGCAGAAGATTGTTGTCATCTTTATTTGAAGTGCAGTTCAATGCTATGTGGAGAGGCCACAAACATGCCACTATATCATAAAAGTTGCATGAAAAAATATTTGAAAATGGTTATGGCATGATTTAAAGTTGTTTCTTGGTTTTTCCTTGGTTTACTCCTTAAGAAAATGAAAATCTTTTGTAAACATTAAGAATGAAAATAATATGTTTGATTTTAATGGAAACTGTATTACTTTATAGAATCATATTTAAAAATTTAGTAAATTAACTATTTATGCTGTCTTTTTCTTCTCATAATTAGCTAGGTATAAGGCCTGAAATGAAATTCATTCTCATTAGTCTTTCACTGACAGACCACTTTTATCAATTGCAAGCTGGGCTTGTATGCAATGTATCAGTATGTGTGAATTTGTCATTTTCATCACAAGATTTGACCCCTGTTGAAATGTGTCTACCTGAGTCACAGAGACTATATATTGAAATTACAGTGGGAACTCTGATTCTGAGAGTTCACCAGAGAGATAATTAAATTAAGCTTGTTCACCTTCAAAAAGGAAATTCTGTTAACATTTGGAATAGACGGCAATAATGAAAGCATAAAACTCAGTTTACTTGACATCCTGATAAGGATGACAAATTAATGCTGATTTTTTGGGGGTGGGGGAATTAAAATTGAAATGATGGGATAAGAATCTTATAAGCACTGGATCTTTTTCTAAACAGCTTAAGGATTTTTTAATACTCAGTTTCACCAAGCTTTATTTTGTTTACCGCCTGCCATATGCCAGGGACTATGAAACATTTGGAGGTATAAGTAAGAGTGAAATCTGTCCATGTCCTCCTAGAGCTCATATTTGGTCATAATAAATATTTAAACAAGTATTAATTATGCTTACTCTGAGGTGGAATGTGAAATGTAGACATGTGCTGGAGCTGCCCATTTAGTCTTGTGAGAGTTGATTATTAAATATTTAAGAATTTTGCAAGCTGGTTTGGGAGATTGAAATTGGCCACGGTGGGAATAGACACATGTTGGAAGTTGATACATGCTGAAAATCATCTCCCTATATTCCTCCCAGCTGCTTTCCCAGAACACCACTAGGTATACCAAGTTGACCCCAAAATGGTGGCCCAGTCAAGATAATACTGAGGTATTCATTCAAACAAATATCCTTACAGTAGTTTAGTGTTAATTTAGTGAGGCTATTGAGTTTTGGGTATGAAAAGGATGGAAAGTTATATATGCGCTTGATAAGCTTTTCTATACACTAAGTGATTTGGCACTTATCCAGACATTCCTACTCCATTGCAAAAATAAATAAATAAATAAATAAATAAATAAGGTAATGCTACTAACCATATTACTCTCCTAAGACGCAGTTTAACAAACTCCATAGGACCTAAAGCAGCATCTCAAATTATTCTTTCAATCACATGGTTCTCCCTCTGAGAAGAATTCTGGCACATGGATTTAGCTCCATACTGTTACACTCCCAGTCCTCTACCTAGGGCCCTATAATGTTTAGCTTCCTTTATAAAACTGATCACCAGAAGCTGCCAAACTGGCCTTTAGCTTAGCCTATATTTGTTGTAGATACCTGCCTGTGGGCAGTGGTTTATGTGGCTGTGTTGACTTCTAGTAACACCTTCTAACTAATAAATATTCCAAGGTAGTCCAGAATGTTGAGCTGTCTCTTTTATTTCACTTTTTCTATGCCTTCTTTTTAGGGCTACCAGATACAATGCAATACAATATTATTCATTGTTTATTTGAAATTAAAATTTAATCAAGAATACTGTAATTTTATTTTCTAAATGGGACAACCCTGTTCCTCTCTAAATTGCAGTCTGACCCCCAGAGTTGCCACATAATTTTGGAAAGTGTATAAGCATTTTAGATTTGTGATCAAAGGCAGTGGAAGTGAAGAGGAGATCATCTTTTTAATCTGATGTTTTTCTGTGAAACGTTGCAGAGGCTTACAGGCTTATCTCTAAAAATCCTGTTGAAGAGTATGTTTCTTGTATACTTTGGGCTTAGAAAAAAGGAAAATAAAGTTTAAATTGGAAAATGTAACCATTTTTCTGAGGGACGGTACATCAGAATGTCTCCAAGAACAAATTAAAAAAAAAAAAAAGAGTGAAATAACCTAAACATATAAAACAAGGGAAATCTCTAGGTCATAATATATAATTTTAAATTAAAGCCTTTATATGAGATTCCAATGTACTTATTTGAGATTCCAACACGTGAGGTTTGAAACTTATTAAAAATAGCTTCTTAGTATCTGTAAGGCCTATTTCATGGGATATTGGTTAGATAGCAGGCATTCAGGTCTGTCTATGTCAGTTTAAGTTTGATCTCTGTTTTCATTCACTATGTGACCATGCCAGTTACTTAATTTTCTGGGTCACAGTTTTGTCATTTCTAAAATAAAGGTAAGTAAGTCACCTTACTCATAGAGTTGTTGTTGGATGGTAATGTGTGTAAAACACTTAGAACATTGCCTGGAACAAGATATATAGTCAAAATGAATCAACTATTAGAATTATCATCATTATTACCTGCTAAAAGAAAAAAGATGATTACCAAAGAACTGTGAAAAAAATGTGGAAAATGGTTAATAAGGAGTAGTAATCAATGTGTAGTATGTTAAAATACAGTATGGGATTTTCATGGTTTATATTATTACTTGTGCAGTAAGTCTATGAAATAAAATGGGGGAGTCAGGTGAAAAGTATTCCAATTGTCTGGCAGCCTTCATGGGGTGTATCTTTTGCAATGGGTAGCAATAAGTTGATGGAAAGCCGAAAGAGTGCACTTTTCATGTGAAAATTCTTCATTTTTTATTGAGTCAGTTTAAAAAATATTTTTACTAAGGACTTGTTGAAATATCTTGACAGCTCAGCACAGTCTTTCAACTTTAATGTTATATTTATAGAAGTAGCTAAGTGTATAATATCAAGTTTTATGTATTAATAACTATTGAGTAATACAAATCAAACTACAAATCATAAATTGACAACAACAAAATGGAAGCCTTTTAACTGACATTTAATAATCACTATTACTTTAGAGGAATAGCCTTCTAAAAAGATGAACAATCTGCTTTTGTTCACAGATAATTTTCTAATTTTAGCTAGGATAACTTTTGCAGGAAATCCATTTCCTGCAGACTCTATTATTCCTTCTTTTCAGTCGGTGCATATACACAGTATATGCAAATAGGAAGATTTCTAACAGTCAGAACACTAGCAATGCAACTTCTTAACAATAACAACCGCAGAAAAAATTTTAAATGGGCACATTTATGAAAAGGGATCATACTGTTCAAGGTCCTCCTCTCTCCTTTTGGTGATCATTGTAGCTATTTATTTATGAGTTATGGGAAATGACAACTATGGTCTTAAACTTAATTTAGAAAGTATTTTAGTTGCCCAAAAAGAAATGGTTTATTCACAAATTGTTTTTAAAGTAAAAGGAAAATAGAAAAATTCTACTGAATTCTAGACAAAATTTAATGGAATTATGTCATTTAAAATGAAGTACTTTATAGCTTTTAATGAAGTATCTTATCAGCCTTTTAAAATTCTGTTTCTGTGCTAATTACCATTGACTAATTTTATTTCATTCTTCCATATTACCCTTTCATTTTTCCCAACCTGATTCTGTTCTTTATGAATTGAAAATCTCTGTTGAATAGTTTATTCTTACTATTTTCCCCTCATATTCTATGCTATAAAAAGCAGAGTTGGGCCAAACCAACTTTGGTTCTTTAGAGTGATATTTTGTAAGCCAGGATGCATGTAGGATTATTGTCTTTAGGGCTGTTGATTTGCCACTTATTCTTTTCTTTAAAAATAACTTTATAATGAATTTTACACAATTATTTTAGTTGCTTAGTTTTACAAGGCATTAGCTACCCAAACTTTTACAGGAGTCTACAGGTATGCCACAATATAGTTTTTGTAACTTCACAGAGTTCCCTCTTGTATTATTTCCATGCAGTTTTTTTAATTCAAGTGGCAGTTTTTGAACAACCTTTTTAGAGCTCTCCTAGCTATTTCCTCTCCTTGCCCCTTTAATCTACATCTCCTTATTTATTTTCTCCATTGTGTCGTTGCTGCTCATTTTGGATTCAGTTCCCAGCAGGTTATCTTCACTGTGGGGTTTTGTCAGGATGTTTGCTGGTGAAATTTAAAATGAATCTTTGAAGATGTAATCAAATTGAGATGATGTCATTACTGGATATGAACTGACCCCAAATCCAATGACTGGTGTCTTTTTAAGAGAAAGAGAGAGCAAGACGCAAAAGGGCCATGTGAAAATGGAGGCAGAAAGCTACAGGCCAATGGGTGCCAAAGACTGTTGGCAACTACCAGAGGGTACAAAAGGACAAAGAAGAAGTGTTTTGTAGAACCTCTTGAGGCAGCATGGCTCAGGTGACACCTTGATTTCAGATTTCTAGCCTCCAGAACTGTAAGAGAATACGTTTCTGTTGTTTTAAAACACAGTTCGTGGTAGTTTGTTATGGCAGCCCTAGAAAACTAATACAGAGCCCTTGTACATTTGACTGTAGCCTTTGACTTATTATTATAAAAATGCTATCATCAATGACAAAATCAATTCCACTTTAATATTATTACCACATTTGATCAAGAGAGGGCATATTATGTAAGACAAATGTGAAAGAGCATTGATGATATTTCTTGGGTTCCTGCTCTGTGCTAAGATCTGTGCTAAATGTTCCACATAGATTAGTTCATTTGCTATTCACAGCAACCTTATAAGGTACTAATCATTGTCATCCACCTTTTTATAGATGAAGTGTTTAAAAGAGAGAGAGGTTTTGTTTTTCTCCTTAAAGCTAGTTGAATAGCAGAGCCGTGATCAAATCTCAGTTCTGGCAAGCATTAAAGTCAGAGTTTGTGAACATCGTACAATAATAGCATTTCCTTCACAGCAGGCATTCAAATATTATTAAAAAGGGAGATAATGTTGTTGTTAATCATGCTTAGAAGTTTAAAAACTAATATTTTATTCAAATAAATAATTTCCTAGAACCACAAGATTTGAAAGAGAGGCAGAAGTTTGTGGAACTTTGTCTGCTTGTGTTAATCACTCTCACTCCCTGCCTGCCCCTAGCACTTCTTCTCTGCAGCCCCACGCAAACACTGGTCTTTGCAAAACACAGGTTAAAAACTGACATCATCATTTTAGTGTAAGGCAAATGAGACTTACAGAGACAAATTGACTTTTCCACAAATGTTGTATCAGATCATGTCAGAGCTGAGATCAATGAATGTCCTGCTGTGAAGGAGAAGATGAGCCAATACTTTTACAGCATAATTGATATGGGCCATCTGGGCTTCAGATTTTTCTTATCGCAGATAAAATAGGAAGCTCAGGCATTACAAAGCAAACTATCCCACAACTGTAGGCAGTACCATGAACAGCTGTGAGCAAAGTGCAGTTTATGAAATAACACAGATGTTCTTCATTACAAATATTACTGAGACATTAAATGCCATTTTAAATAAAGATGATTTACAAAGGTAATAATTGATAGTGATTGAGGATGCACACATCTTGGCCGTGTATAAAATGCACTATCTTCTATACATTACTTATTAGGCCTGATAAAATACAGATTTCTTGAGCTTAATGAGAATGAGGTGAATTGGAACTAATTGCTGAAAGTTTTATTTTACTTTCCTTGCATCAAATCATTGGAAAAATGAATTGACCTTAGGTGAGCATGAGAAATATTTCAAATTTTACTTTTGTCAAAACCCCTAAATATGTAAAGCTTTGAAATCTGGGTTTTGTAACAGTCTGGCTTCCCTAAGGCACATTAAGTTTTTCCAAGATCAATTAGTTTTAAATTTCACCTGATGAAAATGTGATAGCTGAAATGAGTTGCCCTAGTCTTCACTTCCGAATGTTAGACTATCTTTTATGATCCTATTTCTTGGAAATAAGATTGGGATAATAAATGGCCATAAAAGGATTAAAGCTAAATGTTGAAAATTTTGAAAGAAACCAAACTAATTGGGGTCAATTGAGATATGTATTTAAATACAGAAACTTTTAATGCTCTCAATGTATCAAGCCATCAATCTGTAACCAGCAACCATTGATTGTCTCAGTTGCTAAGTCACTGATGTATACATTAAGCATTTTCTAATATGTCTATACCACCCTGAATTCCACTACATGGAAGATTCAAATAACTCTCTGGAACGATAACAGGAGAGGGAGGTCATTATACCATGTACATTAATAGCTTGTGCCTCAGGCTACAGGTGAGTCTGAAACAGCTTGATATCATGGTATAAAAATCAGTGCCATTGTAATAATTAGTTATTTTGACATTTCTTGCAAATTTCAGCCATATGACTCTCATATTTCTCAGTTCATAAGTAGACATTAACTGGACTGGAAACAGCTTGCACCTTTTCTTCAAAAATCTTAGCCTAGAGCTTCCATGCTCAGATCAATTTTTGAAAGTCCTGCCTTAAGTAGGCATAATCCTGTCTTGACTCTGAACTTAGATCCCTGCCTGATCTGATGGCAAATTAGAAACTTCTATACAAGTCAATGGGGTTTAGACAGAATCTTTTGCCTTAGTGCCCTTGGTTTACTCATAAGATACTTAAACATGCCTGGGGTACGACAGTACAAGTTTTAGAGGTCAACTTACGGAACATTTTTGTGACTGTTGGGCAGGCAAAGATTTCTTAAACAAGACACAAAAATAGCCATAAATCTCAAAAAAGATAAATTGGATTATAATAAAATTAACAACTTTTTCTTTGAGACAGAGTCTCGCTCTGTCACCCAGGCTGGAGTGCAATGGCACAATGTCGGCTCACTGCAAGCTCCGCCTCCCGGGTTCACGCCATTCTCCTGCCTCTGCCTCCTAAGTAGCTGGGACTACAGGCGCCCACCACCATGCCTGGCTAATTTTTTGTATTTTTAGTAGAGACAGGGTTTCACCATGTTAGCCAGGATGGTCTCGATCGCCTGACATTGTGATCTGCCCACCTTGGCCTCCAAAAGTGCCCAGATTACAGACGTGAGACACTGCACCTGGCCCTAAAATTAACAACTTCTGTAATAAAAAAAACCCACCATTAATAGTGTGCAAAAATAACACAGAGAGTAGGAAAAAATCTGCCTGAATGAAGGACTTATAATCTCGAATATATAAGGAATGCCTAAAAAATAAGAAAAAATCTAACAATCTAATAGCAAAATGGAAAGAAAATGTGAAGACACCATAAAGAAAATAACCAAATGACCAATATAGATATAAAAAGGTGGCCCACTTCATTAGTCATTAAGAAATGCAAATCAAAATTCTAAGGTGAAGCCATTAGAATGGCTAAGATGAAAAAATACAAAATGTCAAGTGTGATGAAGACGTGTAGCCAAACCAAATTTTTCTACATTGCTGTGGATGTATTAATTACTACAGTGCCTTGTGAAAGCAGTTAATCAGCATTAACTAAGGCTGAGTTGCATATTTCATGATGTAGCAATGCTGTATCAAGAAAAAACCCACAGAAATAGAAACAGGTATATATGCTTAACAAAAGACATGAGTTAGAATGTTTATAGTGCTACTATTCATAATTGTTTCACACTAGAAATTACCCATGTGACCATTAAGAAAAGAGTGAATAGATAAATTGCAGTATATTGACACATGGAGTATTATTCAGCAATGAGAATTAATGACCTACAACTACACACGAAAATATTCATGAATATTACAAAATACTTTTGAACTAGAAAAGCCAGAGGCAAAAGCATGCATACTGTATAATTTAATTTATAAAAATATAAGAATATTCAGATAAAACTAAAGTGTGCTTTTAAGGGGTGGCATAAAAGGGACCTTAAGGAGATGGTAGTAGACAGAAGGCATCATTAAAGTGACATCTAGAACCCCAATGATGTTCTGTTTCTTGTTTTGGGTCCTGATGATGTAGGTGTGTTTAATTTCTTTAAAGTTATCAAACTGACGCAATATTTGCACTTTCATTTGTATTACACTTCAATAAAATGTTTAAAATATATATGTGTGAGATACTTAAAGTCAGGCTGTTTTTCCTATTCCTAATTTTACCTCTTATTTTCTGGACTAATTTGTCCATCTGTGGACCTTGGTTTCTGTTTATCAAACAAAGGTTCGTTCCAAAAAGCTAAGCTTATTGCTAAGAGCTCTCTCCATTCCTATGCAGTTTCTTTCTTCATCTAGATCTGGATCCTGCCTTAATAAATATTGCACATCACTTTGATGGTGTTCTTTCACCAGATGTAAATAGCTATCACCAGTGACATAAAGCCCCTCCAGTCTTGACAATTTCTACTAGTTTCCTTTGTGGATACATGGGCGCTGATGTCTGGACTGGCCAGGGGTTTTCTAAGCCTCTAGAGATTTAATGATTTGAGCATTGTGTTTTTTCCAGCTTTTGATAGCAGATTGATTCTGGCTTTGCAGGATGAGTTAGGGAGGAATCTCTCCTCCTCAATTCTTTTGTTAATAATTTCACTAAGATTGATATTCGCTCTTCACGCGTGAATCCATTTGGTCCAGGGCCATTTTGTTTGGTAGGTTTTTCATTACTAATGTAATTTTGGGATTCATTATTAGTCTATTCAGGTTCAAACTTGAGAGATTGTGTGTTAATGGGAATTTATCCATTTCCCCTAGATTTTCTAGTTCGTGTGCATATTACAAGACAACAGCAATCAAAACAGCATAGTACTTGAACAAAAACAGACGCATAAACCAATGAAACAAAATAGAGAACCTAGAAATAAAGTAATACACCTACAGCCATCTGATTTTTTTAAAGTCAACAAAAACAAGCAATGGCGAAAGGACAGTCTATTTAATAAATGATGCTGAGATATGGGATATAAATTGGCTAGCCATAAGCAGAATAATAAAACTGAACCCCTACCTATCACCATACATAAACATTAACTCAAAATGTATTAAAGACTTAAATGTAATATCTCAAACTATAAAAATCCTGGAAGAAAATCTAGGGAATATCCTTTTTGACATAAGCCTTGGCAGAGAATTTATGGCTACATCCTCAAAAGCAGTTGCAAAGGAAAAAAAGTTGACAAGCAGGACCTAATTAAATGGAAGAGCTTCTGCACAGCAACAGAAACTATCAAGAGAGTAAACAGACAAACTACAGAATGGGAGAAAAGATTTACAAAATATGTATTTGACAAAGTTCTAACATCCAGAATCTGTAAGTAACTTAAATCGACAAGCAAAAACAGAAATAATAAAGTAGCTTTTGTATATATTAATAACAAACTATCTGAAAATAAATTTAGGAGATAATTCCATGTATACTAACATTTTAAAAACCACATAGAAATAAATTTAACCAAGGAAGAGAAAAAACTATACAGTGAATACCATAAAACATTAGTGAAAGATATTGAAGGATACAAATAAATCAAAAGATATCCCATGATTATTGATTAGAAGAGTTAATATTTGTTAAAAAGTTTATACTAACCAAGGCAATCTACAGATTTAAGGCCATCCCTGTCAAAATTCCAATGATATTTTTCACAGGAATAAAAAAATCCCTAGAATTCATATGGAACCACAAAAGACCCCAAATATTCAAAGTAATCTTGAGAAGAAAGATCAGAGTTAAAAGCATCTCAAAAGCTGACTTCAGATTATACTCTGAGGCTATGGTAATTACGGTACTGCTATAAAGACAGAAATATAGACCAATAAAACAGAATAGAACACCCAGACGTAAGGCCATGCACTTATGGTCAACTGATTTTCAACAAATTTATTTCCACATGGTGGATACTGTACAGCCTTAAAAAGGAAGAAAAGATCCTGTCATTTGTGACAACATAGGTTAGCCTGGAGGATATAATGCTGAATGAAATGGGCTAATCACAAAAATACCAATACTGTACCATCTCACTTATATGTGGAATCTAAAAATGTTGAACTCGTTGAAGCAGAAAGTAGCATGTAAAGGCTAGGGAATGGCGGAAGGTGGCTGCAGTGCACATCAGGTAGATGTTGGTCAAATAATTTTTTTCATTTAGATAGGAAAAATAAGTTAAAGAGATCTATTGTACAACACAGTCATTATGGTAATTAACAAAGTATTGTATTTTTGAAAATTACTAAGAGTAAATTTAAGTGTTCTTCTCCAAAAAAGGTAAGTATGTGAGGTAATATAAATGCTAATAATTTTGGTTTAGCTATTCCACAACGTGTATATATCTGAAAACATCATGACACACATAACAAACATGCACAATTTTTACTTGCCAACTGAAAGAATCAATTAATTTTAACAATGAAACTAAGAAAATCCCTTTTGATACATGAAAATTGTATCTGAATTATATGGTTATTCAGACTTAATGAAGATACTCAGTTTTTATTACACATGAAGATCTCAATAGATGGAGTTCTCTTCAGCCCGGCTTAAAAGAACAGTTACAATAAAATTCATTGTAAAATGTACTATTTCTTTCCCTTTCCTTAATACTGCTTTATAACCTCACTTTAGGAGAAAATATTATTTCCACTTTATAGATAAGGCATGGAATTTGTGATAGTTTCATATAAAGAAGACAACATGGATACCTTTATACTATGGTACTGTATCTTTGTCAGTATCCTCATATGTGCAAGCAAGTAAGCTTAGTTAGTGTTGCTCATGAGAATTATCTACCTTTGTTAAATAATGAAGTTCCTGCTCCTACTTTTCCTGAAATATGCTACTTTGAGTTGGATGTATCAGAAGAAGCTTCAATTTTCAAATCAACCGTAGCAATTCAGAGCAACTACCTTTTGGGACTTTTGGTGTAAATTGTTCTGAAATCACGCCACTCTCCAACAGTGAATTTCATGTGTACCACATAGCCTTATGTATACCTTGTCACTCAATCTTTACAAATTGGTTGGAGGAAAAAAATCCAATTTTAATTTTGCGATATAGTTGCAGAAAATAGAAAAATGTATTTTTTAATAGTCTTAGGTGTCATTTTGATGGCATTACACTAGTGGACTGAACATAAATAGTCTCTCACAATTATAGATATGTACCTTTGCTAAAATAATAAAAATAAATTAGTATTTACTATTGGTAGAATTTTGGAATAGCCTGACACCTTCATTTGATTTATTAGAAAAAGTTTGAGTAACTGATTTGTATAGCTAATTATAGTCCCATCTAAGAACTGCAAATATATATTTATTTGATTATTTTTAAAAATGTACTCTTGGCTGGGCGCTGTGGCTCACACCTGTAATCCCAACACTTTGGGAGGCCGAGGTGGGTGGATCACCTGTGGTCAGGAGTTCAAGACCAGCCTGACCAACATGGTGAAACCCTGTCTCTACTAAGAATACAAAAATCAGCTGGGCATGGTGGCGCATGACTGTAATCCTAGCTACTCAGGAGTCTGAGGCAGGAGAGTCGCTTGAACTGGGGAGGTGGAGGTTGCAGTGAGCCGAGATCGCACCATTGCACTCCAGCCTAGGCAACAAGAGTGAAACTCCATCTCAAAAAAAAAAAAAAAAAAAGCACTCTGAGATTCAAACCTTTATCTTAAATTATGTTTAGTCAAATGTCATGCATGTGCATCCCAGCCTGTGTCTGAACTGAATGAACATACATAATATTGTTTTTCACAGCCATGGAAAATCTAAAAGCCACTATGATTTATTTCACATGAGCTCTAGTTTTGGCATTAAATATACCTTCTCTTTGAATCTTGAATTTACTAATTTTTGATAATATACATTACAGAGGTTAAATAAATTTGCCTTTTCGTCTGGAAAATGTAATACAACTTCTCATTTATATAATCGAAATGTTAATATGAGGGTACGCTTTCTCAGAGTAGCATACATTGATTTTTTATAGCAGTTATAATTTTATATTTATGATGTTTATATTTCTCCCTAAGCTGTGAGTGCCACAGAAATCTTCTGTCTTTGTTCTCATCATTATTCTTTTTACTGTCTTACACAGGCATAACACATAGTAGGCCCTCAAAATTTATTAAATCAATAAAATGTATTGAATCAAAAAAACATGCAAATGGCTTAGTGCAGTATCTGACACGATTTATATTACTTTTTATTAAAGCTATTTATTCACTGTAAAATACTTTGTAGCCAACAGTATTTTAGAATTTAGCCTTTGAGATTATACATGACAGTACTTACACTATAAGAACAAATTTATCTTAATCTTAATATTTCAACTAATTTAAAGTGAATGATGAAATAAAAAATGTGATTCATCTAAAAGGTGATTTACTAGATTTTAGCTTGAGTCCCCAAACAGATTCATTTCCTCTCTAGTTGAATTACAGTTATTTTTAAAAGGGTGTTACTAACAAGATGCTGAGAGACCATTAGCCATAGCGATGCTAGAAGTCTAAACAATAACAAATGAGACCAGTTGAATGTCATATGCTCTTTTTGATATGGCAATCTAAAATTACTGCAAACATAGTGATAAATAATTATATCTCCTCAGATTATAAACTCATATTCTATACTGAGAACTGAAAGCAAATCTGATATTTTATAGCAAAATGCCAAGTGGAATTTGTTGTTTTGTAAGTGTTGCCTGGAATGAGATACTTGAAACAGGATAAAGATAAAAGGGCAATGCCAAAAAGATGATTTATTTCCCAATTGTTCATTCCTTTCCAATAGGCAAACAACAAAGCTGCACACTGAGAGAATTTACTATATATGACACAAGAAACTTGTATTTCATCATAATCTATTTTCTTTCTTAATAACAACACCTTATTTCATTTAAGAATTTAAGCAAATTTTGAAATTTTTAATGTCTGGTCATTCCACGTATCTCTGGAGCTTAGCATTATGCCTAGCACACAGGACATAAAGAACAAATATACATGGAAGGACTACATTTCAAATACATTTTATCAAAAAGTAAGTAGTCTGACAAATAATAAATATGCAAATATTGCTTAACAAACTCCTAATGTATAGTATTACATGCCCTTCAGTGCTCTTATTTGATTAAAATTAATATTAAGTAGTGTTCCTATAGCAGTAATATGAAACTAATGTCATCAATTGAAATCAATATCTTATTTGGACATGATAAAAGTCTGTTCCTTTTTAAGAAAAAGAAATTCCATATTCAGATTCCTTTGAATCTGATCTGCCTAGATAATTCTTATTTTATGAAGAAATTACAAACTCTAGCAACTTGCTGTTATCACTCAGATAGTTGATGGCAGAACTCAATATCCAAGTTTCTCTACTTCTAATTGTTTTCAGTACAAAACAAAGATACTACTAATTAGCAACCTGACTCAAGTTGCTTTATCAAGACAAATTATTTACTTTAAGTGAGGTGTTCTGTTTTAAATAAATCCACAGTTACCAATGAGATATAAAAATATACCAATGGGATATTGAAATTTGTTTTTAAAATTAATAGTAATATTAATATGCTCTTCTGACAAAAATGTTTTCTATTGATAGAAATTTACTGAAATTATCAAATGATTTTATGTCAGAATACAACCACAAATTTGATTTAATTAATTATATAATTTTCCTTCCTACTTAAACTAATGGATGTATAATCTGTTAGTCAAATAACTCAAATAAATATATGAAGATAAACATTTGAATCATTTCTTTTTCTTCTTAATATGCATTGGGGTATCACAACTGTAATACTTTTGGATTTTTACTCAATTATTAACTATCGAACTTTGGGTTTCTTAAGCATTTTTTAAATGATAGTTGAATTTAAACAAAGCACAGGACAAGTTTAAGAAAATATTAAATCAAAGTTGTAATTCCAAAGCTTTCCCATTTCAATTTCCTTCCATATGATTTTATCATATGAAATTGTTTTCTCTTAATCTGTTTGTTGTGTTAATTTTCTCTTTCCACTGAACAACAAAATGTCAAAATCACTGATTTATTAATTTCACTTAAAATTACAGCTTAGATGAATTTTCTAGGCATATGGTGGTTCTCTCATCGTATATTCATTTTGTTCAGGATGTTCTCCCTTTGAACTTAAAAGCTGGCCAAGTTATAATGAAGTGTTTGGAGAGTAATAAATTGAAAATACAATCAGAGACACTTTTTCTGTTCCAGTTGTCTCACTAGTGCTATTATTTTGCCCAGTGCTACTGAGTTTAGGGAAATCATGAGATACAACAATGTATTTTTACTTTTAACTAGAGGTACTTGTTTACAGTGATAAATATCTGCCTACAATGTTGACTTCTATTTTTAAGAAATATTACCAAATTAGCCTGGGGTCTGGTCCCATCACCCCCTTAACCCTCCTTTCATTTCCACCTTTCTGCTCAATTTCACAGTATAATGGTAATGCCTTCCTGTTCTTTACATCAGAGGGGACTTAAAGATAGAAACAGCTACTGCAGACTATTAATATATTTGTAAAACAATGAAAAAGAGACTTCATTATTTTCTAACAAAATATATTTAACTGTTTATTAGGAAGGGCAATACTTGATAATTACTTGTGCTTTTCATGTTTTTAAAAAAATAGCTTGTTGAATTTGTTGGATGTGCTGTTTGTGTTGTGGCCTAGGGAGATATCTCCCATGAATAATATTAAAAAGCAGCTTGGATGAGATAGCTTAGAAATTCATCTAGTAAATGTAATGATAAAACTCACATACAATATACAGCTGACCTTTGAACAACATGGGTTTGAATTGTGCAGGTCCACTTATATGAGAATTTCTTTCAGTAAATATATTGGAAATTTTTTCGGAGATTTGCGACAACTTGAAAAAAACAGATGAACTATGTAACCTAGAAATTAAAAGATTGTAAAGGTATGTCATGAATATATACAAATATGTAGATAGTAGTTTATTTTATCATTTACTTCTGTAAAATGTACACATATTACTATAGAAAGTTAAAATTTATCAAAATTTACATATACTTAGACTCTACATGGCATCATTTGAAGTCAAAAGTGATAAGAACAAATGTAAAAATGCACTATTAAATTATAACTGCATGAAATTAACTGTCATATATACTGTACTACTATAATAATTTTGTAGTCACCTCCTGTTGCTATTGCAGTGAGTTCAAGTGTTTTGAGTATCCACTTAAAACACCATGTGACAATAAGCATCACATGAGCAGTCATCGCCAACAAATGTAGTAAAAAGTAATCTCTTGCACAAAACCCATATTTTTCATTGTGTTTAGTGCAATCCCAAAACTCTTGAAAAATACCAATGGAACTCATACAAAGTGCCACTAATGGTGCTGGAAATGCTCCCAAAAAGCAGAGAAAAGTCATGGCAATATAATAAAAGTTGAATGGCTTGATAGATACCATAGACTGAAGTCTGCAGATACCGTTGCCTGCTATTTCAAACTGATGATTCATCTTGAAAACAAATTATATAAACTTATTGTATTTATAAATACAGTACAGCAGTGTAAATGTATTTTCTCTTCCTTATGATTTTCTTCATAACATTTTATTTGCTTTAGCTGACTTTAAGAATACAGCATATAATACATATAACACAAATATCTGTTTATTACCTGGTTATGTTATTGGTAAAGCTTTCTGATAACAGTAGTCTGTAACTAGTTAAGTTTTACTTCCCCAAATACCAATTTTGGGGGGAGTAAAAAGTTACATGCAGTTTTTTGACTTCAAGGATGTGGGAGGAGGCTTTGTGCCCCTAACCTCTGCATTGTTTAAGTGTCAACTGTAAGTCAATTCAGTACATGGCTAATGAGAGCTGGACTCCTTGTTTCCTATTGGGTTCCTTCTTTAGTTAACCTAAGCGCCTTTGCCTCAAACTCTAGCATTTTATCCTAAGTTAATTTATTTTATAACTAGTTTATTCCTTTATAATTAAAGAGAGGAAGTCAGTCCTTCCTCAGTGCTTGTTGATTTTTTTCTCATTGTGTCTTTTCTATCCAAAATATGTATTGTTCACATTCTTAAATATCATGCTAACTCATATTGTTAGCTCTAAAACATGTATGCATTTGCTGAGAGCTGAATTATATTAACATTTGGTTTCCTCTTGCAAATGACATAAAACATTTTTACTGCTGCTTTTGAAGTTGTACTACTCCTTTTTCTGCAACATATTTGGAGAAGATATTACATATTGCAAGATTCATGGCCTTCATTATCTCTCTAGTGTTATGTTTTGCATTGAACAATACTTTTTTCTGTTATATTGATCATTTCAAGAGAGGCCAAAGATGTTCTGGGAACTTCGAAGTGACTGGAAATCCTTAGGTACATAGCTATAACATCAAAACTTATTTCAGACTTATAGAATGTGGGGCGGTGTGGGAGGAGGAGTATCCTGAGAGCACTTGGCCACAGTCACCCTGACCAGCCTGCCCTACAGTTTGTTCTTTCCAGGCGTTGTTATCATCACTGGAAGGCTTTCCTCACCCTCCTCATTGGGGAGCAGCCCTCTAGTCTGTTTTCAGTAAAGAGAGAGCTTCTCTTTATCCTTGCTAGAGAAACCTCTTAGCTTTTTAATCAGAGAATAACTCTTGTTGTGGCAATTGTTAGACTGCCATTTCAAAATAACCAAAACTACATTTTCTCCTTCTATTCTCTGTTTTTAATGAAATCCTTTAAATTAAATCAACAGTTTTGTAAGTGTGTGCTACCTGCTGAGAAAAGCTCAGAAACACCCATAACAACTCTTTTGATTAATTATTTAGCTTCCTGTCATCCCTGCCACCAAAACATATACTATATGTATTACTCATGCGTGCAGGAACACACACACACACACACACACACACACACACACACACTCAGTTTCTCTCCTACAGTTAGTTATTATTTTTTTTGGTTAGGAGAAAAACCACTAATGGAATGAATTAAGCTCTAAATAATCTCTCTCTCTGTCTGTCACTAACTACCATCACGTTAAATGTTACACAATCTTAATTTAAAGAGATCTTAAGTAATTTATTCAAGACCCTATAAACTAATAAGTGTTAGAGTCCAAATCTGAACTCAGATCTCTCAGTTGCTAAGGTCCATGGTGATTTTACCACAGCACTAAAACTTTGTACTGTAGGAGAGGTCAGTAGGTTGATGACCATCAGATTCCCTAAAACTGAAACTCCAGCAGTGTTTTACAGTCCACAAAGTGTCGTCATCGATCTGCTCTCATCTGGGTCTCTCAATAGCAGTAGGGGATATAAATTATTTTTTTACTTTAAACAAAAGGGAAACTGTGGTTCATAGGGCTATGGGCTGAGAGAGAGAAATCCCAGATTCAGTCAGAGGATTTGGAAGTGATATACCAAATGTCCTTGCATTTCTGTAAAAGCAATAACAACTGAGGGATTTATTTTTGAGAAACTCTGTTATCACAGAATGTGTTAATGAAGAGATGACAGGACAAGAGGCTCTAGGTTATGACCATGAGGTGTTTGTCTTATCTGCATTGGATTTATTTATTTTGTGCCTTCAACCCATGGTGGCAGGACTAAACTACGAACAACCCGTGAACAACATAGAGGATGAATTTGTTTTGTCCTCCTCATTCATCACTTTCATTTTTCAATGCTTTCTTCATAAATCCTTCTATACTGTGCGTGTAAAGGAGGCCCTCTTGTTTCTACTGTGCTAAGAGCACATTCTATTCACCTGCCTTGTGATTAAATCTGTTTTCCTATCCCAATCCCACTCTATATTCCTTATGTAATAAACTTGCCCATTGTGACAAATGTCATTAGATAGCCAGCGTCATAAGAGACTTACACATTTGAAAGTAATTTCCCAAGAAAAAGCCTTATTCAAAATGACAATATGATAGTTATAATCATTATAACTAACATTTCACTTATCACGAGGCACTTGTGATATTAGGCACTATGGTAAACATTGTCTTATTTAATCTTCAAAAAAAAATCCTTGAATTAGGTGTGATTTCCACGTATCCTTTTTATACATGAATACTCTGATGTTAAAGAGGTTAGGGTTGCCAAAAGCCATTTGGAAAGTGGCGAAGAGAGTGTTAAAAGAGTGATCTATTGAAGTACCGTCTCGTCATATAATGTCTGCCACAAGAGCATAGAGCAGAAGTTCAAATATAGACTTCTGCTCTATATTCTTGTGGCAGACATTATATGATGAGGTAGTACTTCAATCATCTCATGTAAGCCCATTACAGCTTTGTAGGGTCAACTCTAATTCATGTTAATTTCATGGAACTCTAATGTTGGTTTCTACTCCTTTTCTTCAAACCGCAAACATTATTTACATTTGCTACTGAGTACATGTGTGTAAGGTATACAGCCAGCACAGAAACAATTATATCATCAAGTGTCAGCACACACATGGTACAGGGCTAAAGCAATACATGTAACCAGAGCTTGCAACAGTATTCACCAACTGGAGTTGTAAATAACCCTGAATCTCAAAGGGAGAAAATGATTACACTGTAAAGGCAATCTGGCCTGCACCATGCTCTTCAACCAAAATAACTGTATTCTGTGTCTGCAAGTGTTTATCTTTCATTCATAAACATGCTCCAGCTTGCACAATCAACTAACTCATGAAAAGTATAGAAATAAAATAAATTGCCACAAAGAATCAATGCAAGGCTTGAACTTCTGGTTCTGGAGGCATTAATGAATGATTTCTGTCTCGCTAGTCTTCTGCTGGCAGAGTTAAAAAGCAAATGAACAAATCATGCTGCATGTCAGAGAGATTACATAAGCATAGCCATTTGAAAGCTGTATGTCTCTGTACAACATCCCCTAACAAGACATTCAGCATCAACAAACTCTACTGCAAAGCCCGTTGACATCTGTGATCTTTGGAAGCTGGCTGCTCTATGACAACAGATAGGAGTTACTTTTCTCTTAACTCTTTTAGGCAGTGTCTTTTTGAAACACTCTCTGCCCCTTCCCTGCCCTAAATTATTCCAGATATCAGCCAAGTGCCAGGAACAGCCGGTTTTGGATTCACTGCCCAGACCCTTGGAAAAACACACTCATTTCAGACTGTCACTGAAACCGCATTATCTGAACTACAGACCAGTTAGGTTACTCACTGCTTCATCACACTTTGTTCATTTTTTCTGTGGACCCATCAGCCCATCAAACCTTGTTTTTCTGGTTCTGACAATCAATCTATGGCCAGAAGATAAATATGCACTGGAATTCTGCCTTTTTAGGGGAAAAAGTCCCAGCCCTAATAGACTAGCTGTTTCTCACCCTTGAGGTCTAGCTACACCACATTTAAAATGGTTTCTGTTGATGCCGCCATTCTTCCGATTTAGGCAAGTAGTTTCTGTTGCACCACAGCTTACAAAGGTTTCTGGATGCAGTGCACTCTTCTAAAATTTATTGATACAGCCTGGTGTCAAATGAAAAGCTAAGCTCAGCCTCTGTGACCCTTGGAACAAGCCTGTATTGCAAATAGCCACAAAACTTCAAGCCAGGATTTGGCTTGACAACCTGCTGACACTTCTCAGATGCAGAATATCTGTCAGGCTCGTCTTTGCTGGGTGTGAGTAAATAGTGGAAAATAAAGGAGACTTGTCACTTGATTTTTCAGGCGTTTAACTCTTCAGTATATTTGTAGATTATTACTTTTGTTGTGTTCACTGCTTCCTTGTTCAGTATTTCAGCCTGAAAGCATTCAAAAAATATTTCAAGCTAAAGAATAAAGTAACCAGACATGCTTTACAGTAAAAAAAAAAAGAAAAAGTGACTATAAGATTTCTAATTTTGACTATAACACAAAGTAAAAATAATAAATTGTCAAAAGCTTAGAAATAAGAGTGAAAAATCAAATTGCATGTTTTTAGCAGATTTATTTCACATTCCAGAGTTGTGCTTCAAAATGCATTTTGCAATTCAGAAAAAAACTGTATTTTGATCCAGTTCACTTATCTAAATAAGAAGGACATTAGACAGCAATCAACAGCAATTTTGTAAATTCTGGTGTCTTAAGTAATGCAATATACTCTGGTCTATATAGGATGCTATTTACCCAATACATGACCCCATCTGTGACAGAAGAGTCTCTCCTTAAATTTTTTACATGTGTAAGGCAATCACCAATCATTTGCCAAAACTCTAGTAACATTGGAAGAAAAGTTTATTTTAAAATGTCAAAAGCCAAAATGAAAACAAAACAAAGCAAAAATGGGAGACAGGCTTTTTACTTTCTCTGAATTTAGAGCATATTAAAAATAAAAAATATGGGCATGATATCTTGTAACGAGTATTGACTCATTTTATGGTGTATGTGTGTTTGCCCATATGTATGTGAGTTCACACACACACACGTTTGTGTGTGCACATGTTTTTGCATCCTCTTATTTAAGCTTAAAGTTTTCCAAGCACTACCATCTGCTTTTCATGCATTTTGGAATAGCACTGTGCTGGACTATATTTCAACACTTGACAAGAATCAGAAAACCTGAATTTTTTTTCCTGTTCCTGCTACTTAATATTCTTTTGATCTTGGTCGTATCTTTACATTCATTTTAAGCAAGTAAGTTTCATTCATTTTTATTGACATACTATAAATAATTATTTCCTCTCCTCATCTCTCTCCCCTAGTATTCAAATTTAGAGTATGATATGATCTTTCTTAGCATTTAAATTTATGCTGTGAAATATGCTTATATCATTACTCAGTTGGACAGCTGTAAGAGACATTCCTTGCTTTTTATCATAAGTGAGGGTATCAGTAAACATATCCTGCTTGCCACATTCTTTCTCCCTTGCATTCAAATTTGTTTCTAGTTGTATTGTGTTTACATTTCCATTCCATACTATACCTGCATCCTGTTCTGTTTCACTGCCCTGGACTCAGTTTATGTACCTTCCTGGATTTGTGAACTTGTTTGCTTTCAGGCTACAATAGCCCTAGCAAGAATGTTTAACATATATAAAGTTAGGTTGTTGTTCAGCCTGAAAAGCCCAAGAGTATTGCTACGGTGGTTGTTCTTAGGCCCTCTCAGTCATACGAGAGGAAAATACCCAGAAAAATCCCTAAAGATATGTAGCTTGTGCCTGTTTCATTTGCCTCTCACCTTGAGATTTTGGGTTTCACAGATGCTGCTGAGGCATGAGAACAGCAGGGAGTGCTTGTTACCCCTGCTACCAGGCAGGCCACAAGCCTGCAGGTGATCTGGGCAAATAGGGAGTTCACTAATCTCTACAGGCCAGGGATGCCATCATTGTTATTTTGGGCACTGGCTTCCATAGCAGCTGTTAGGGTTGCCTCATGATGCAATTCAGATGCTTAAAGGAGTTGAAGCCCTACAGGGCAAACTTTGGCTAATGGGATACAGAAACCTACAGATCAATTTTTCTCTCTAACTTCAGGACAAGTAGTTTAGGGATCGGATGCCTTCATAAGGCCTCTAGGAAGGTGTCCTTCAAGAAAAGCTGTAAGGAATGCTTCATAATGTTTTAGCCAGTAGGTAAAGCCTCCACTCATTTTTTCAAATCCTCTTGTTTTGCTGTTTTTCCCTTGAATACTTGGTTTTTTGCTTTGCAATTTCCTTTCATTGAGGTCGACACTTTATTATAATTTTGTTTTCCTTCTTCATGGCAAAATGCTGATCATAACTTTATTCCAATGGAAACTTTATTGAAAAATGTCTCTTTTGAGTGAGTTTACTGCAGTTTTTCTACATTTTTAAATTGCATTAAAAAATACCTTCTGGGCCACTTTATTTCTATTTGTACTGAATTAAGGAGTTGGAATTTTGGCCTATTTGTAGGGAGTTGTGAGATGGGGTAAGAGCATTAGTCTTCTAGGTTTTTCATCTTGAAATTCCTTCTTCTTTGTGGTCACAGAGAAAATTGCTTCCTGTAAAAATTGTGAGTCTGCATAATTTTTGTGTGTAGCTTTGTCTCCTCTGCATCTCTGAAACCAGTTTAGCATGACTTCTGCAAAAAGACATTGTAACCTCAGTTCCATGATCTGTTGTTAAAGGAGACATGTGCTTGCATGTCAAGGTGAGCCTCTCACTTTCCATGAGGGTAGTTAGGCAGGCAATTGTCATAAACTTCACTCCTTTGAGCCCACCCTCTTGCCACTCTTTTTGCTTCTTCTTTTATTCTCGCCTGCATGGTTTCTGCCTGTATTTAACTTCCTTTATTTTGTAATGTTTTAATCATATCTAAAAACACATATTTATAATCTGCTTTTATGGATTGGCTAACTCATAGCAGGTGTTTTTCAGTCTTACATAAAATGACAGAATATTTAATGGACATTTTTGTTCAAAAATAATAATCCATGTCTTAGCAACCATATGGTTTAAAAGAAAAAAATATTCAAATATCTGAATAATCAACAAATCACAATAAAATATAGTTATAATTTATGTTTTACATATGAAGGCATAGATATTAATTCTATTTATATATTTATGAGAAGTTAAATAAAATAATAGCTTTAAATTCACAGAGAATTATTGTAGAAATTAAATTAAAATACTGCATAACTTATCCAAAAGATTAAGCTTTATCAATTTTTTCAAATAAAAATATATAAATTGAAATCTATGTATATATGCACGTACACATATGCATAGCACAATATCTTGTGTGTAAGTGGTATATGCTGAATGAATATGGAAGAAACTAAGGTGTTAAAAATTTAATTACTTGTTGTCTTCGCCACTAGCTTCTTGGAGTTTAACACAATGCTCTCATAAAGTAGATATGAAATACATATTTGCTACCTGATTAAACTGAGTGACTATTTTAGTTACGACAAAATACTGGTAGTCTATACTATTTTTGCTTGGGGAATTAGCAGACTTTGTGGTAGAATAATTCATCCTGGATTAGGAGCTTTAGAAACACATATAATGTCTGGTAAGAAAAGCTGTTCAGGAAGAGATATGTCATGAATTCTCAGTTACACTGATGGTAAATGAATAATAGGAATTAACTTGCATATTTTCACAGAAATGAATAGAATTGATGTTTTTATATGTTAGAATTTTATAGGATGAAATTATAATGTAATTTATCTGCACATTTTCTACATTATTTAAGGTTTTTAATGAGAATTTTATAATTACTGTGGTGAGCAGCTCAAAGTGATATTTTTGTTTCCAAAAAAACAAACAAACTCATATATAATTTGAGAACTCTGGTGGATCTGTTATCATTTATTTCTTCATTACTAATTGTATTTATAGTTTTCCACAGAAGGTACCTATTGGATTAAAATTAGTCCTTTATGCACGCAAATCTAAATATATCCTCTTAAATGGGCTTTATGCTTCTAGTTATGCAGAACATTTTCTTCATTTTTATTGGCATTATTTTATGTTAGACTATCTTAGTATCAGAGATATTTTATAAAACAAAACAGGTTGACACCTCTTGAATTACTATTCCGTGCGTGTGTGTGTGCATGTGTGCATACACATGTGTTCTATAGTAAGGCATTAGAATTTCAAACATAAATGTATGAAAATGATCATGGTAATTATTTCCCAAGTCATGAAGGGCATAAGATGGGATAATTCTCTTCTCTTTGGAGGAAGAAGATGTCCTTATTAATCTCTTTTTTCTTAATCATGAAGTATTTCAATTAAGCAGTAAGTTGAGTCTCCCACTATATTCTGTGTTATCTATTTTCTTTCTTCAGATATTATAAATCACTTGTGTCAGAATTACTAAGGTGCTTACTAAAAATGCCTCTTCTGAGCCTCTCTCCAATTGAACACTTGCCAACTCCAAGATGAACCAGGTATTGGAATCATCAGAAATAAACTTTAAAGTAGCTTTAACCATGTTCTGTAGAGTAAGAGTAAAAGTTTTTGAAATGAAGGAAAATATACATTTCTTCAGATAAATAGAAATAGAGATACAAATGAAAGCTTTATAACTGGAAAACACAGTATCTTAAATAAAAATGTACACAGAATGGGCTTAATAGGAGAATGTCAATAACATAAAAGAATCAGTAAACTTCATGGTATGTCAATACATCTAACCCAAGCTGAATAACAAGGAGAAAAAATAAATAAAAATGAACAGAGTCTAAACGTCCTCTGAGATCATATCAAAATATGTAACGCTTTTGTCATTGGAGTTTCAGAAAGAGAGAAGACAGAGATTGGTATAGAAAAAAAGTTTAAAAAATAATGGTGAACAACTTCCCAAATTAGGTAAAAGACACAAATTTACAGATTCAAGATTAATGAACACCAAAAAGTACTCAAAGAAAACCACTTCCAGATATATTATATGCATGCTACAAGTCAAAGTAATAAAATCTTACAAGTAACAAAAAAAGAAGAAAAGGGACACATTACATATATTAGAACAACAATTCAAATGACTGAATATTTCTCACCAAAAATTGTTTACCCATAGCAAAACAACATTTTTAAAGTACTGAACAAAAAAAAAATGCCAATCCAGAATGTCACATGCACCAGAAATATTTTTGATGAATAACAGCAAGACAAAGACATTATAAATACAGAAAAATAATAAAGATGGTATAGTTATGTTTCAAGAAAGATTAGAGGAGTTCTCCAGGCAGAAAAACATGAAGGAATATTTCCTTTATGTTGGGAGCAAGCCCCCCCAAAATCCGGCCATAAACTGGCCCACAAACTGGCCATAAGCAAAATCTCTACAGCACTGTAACATGTCCATAATGGCCCTAATGCCCAAGCTGAAAGGTTGTGGGTTTACGGGAATGAAGGCAAGGAACACCTGGGCACCCAGGGCAGAAAACCGCTTAAAGGCATTCTTAAGCCACAAACAGTAGCATGAGCGATTTATGCCTTAAGGGCATGTTCCTGCTGCAATTAATTCGGCCCATCCCTTCGTTTCCCATAAGGGATATTTTAGTTAATTTAACACCTATAGAAACTGCTAATGACTGGTTTGCTGTTAATAAATATGTGGGTAAATCTCTGTTCGGGGCTCTCAGCTCTGAAACCCCTGATTTCTCACTTCACACTTCTATATTTCTGTGTGTATTTCTTTAATTCCTCTAGCGCTGCTGGGTTAGGGTCTCCCCAAGGGAGCTGGTCTCAGCACCTTTATACCAAAAGACATGTGGAACTTTGCAAGTGAAGAAAGAACGACAGAATGTTACTATCCAGGAAACTATGACAAAGTATTTTTTCCCTTACATTTTAAACATAAGCTGGGCACAGTGGCTCACACCTGTAATCCTAGCACTTTGGGAGGCTGAGACAAGCAGATCACCTGAGGTCGGGAGTTGAAGACCAGCCTGGCCAATATGATGGGGAACCATCCCCAGTCTCTAATAAAAATGGAAAAAAAAAATTAGACAGACATGGTGGCACATGTCTGTAATCCCAGCTACTTGGGGGGCTGAGGTCAAAGAATTGCTTGAGCCCAGGAGGTGGAGGGTGCAGTGAGCCAACATAGCACCACTGCACTCCAGCCTGGGCAACAGAGCAAGACTCCATCTCAAATAAATAAATAAATAATGATTTTTTTAGACAAAATTTGTAATACTATTTGTTCCCATATTAATATATGTGGATACAGTAATTGACTACGTCTGCCAAAGCAGAGGAGTAAAAGGACCTGCATGATTAAAAAAACTAAACATTTTACCCAAAATGGTCAAATGTTAAGTGTGTATAGACAGTGATAGGTTAGGTAAGCATCTTGTAGTCTAAAGAGTCACTACAACAGACATAACACAAAGAGACATAGGTAAAAACATAATAGTTAAATTTAAATGGATTGATAAAAATATTCAAGTAATTTAAAAAAAGAGAAAAAGAAGAAAAAGGAACAACTGTTACAGGGAAGAAGCAGAAAACAAATCATAAAATGATCAAACTAAAGCCAGTCTTACCAATAATTTTATTCAATGTTACTCTCCCAAACACACTAACTAAAAAATAGATTTAAAATAAAACTAAACTATATGTGTATATAAGAAACCCATTTTAAATTTGGAGTCTTAGATAAGTTAATGATAAAGGGATGGAGAATTATATAGCAAGAGAACGTTAATTATAGTAAACATGGAGAGGCTATATTGGTATCAGACAAAGTAAACTTTAGAACAAAGAAAATTATCAGATATAAATAGTGTCATTGCATAATGATAGAAGATCAACCCTCCAAGAAGCCAATATAATCATAAATAAGTGTTAATATAACAAACTAATTTAAAAATACATATGATAAAAATGAATATAAACAACAATAGAAATAAACAAGTACATAATTATACATGGAGACATCAACACTCCTATCTCAGCAATTGTTAGAACAAGCCCATAAAATATAAAGAAGGATATAAAATGTTTAAATAAAACTATGAAAAAATTTGACCTGAAATTTATAAATTGTTCAACCCCATATCAGAATATATTTTTTTAAACCACCAAGATAGATCATATGCTATGTCATAAAACAAACTATAATTGATTTAAAATAATGCAAATCATACAAATACATCATCTGATTTAAATAACATTTAAAAACTAATGATAGATAGATATCTGAGAAATCATCAAATATTTGAAGATGAAGAAACATATTTCGAAATAACTCATAGGCCAAGTAGGAAGTCTCAAGAAAAATGTGAAACTATTTTGAACAAAAAGAATATTTAATATACAATGTATCAAAATTTGTGGGAATTTGCTAAGGAAGTGCTTGCAGGGAAATTAATATCATTAAATTCTTATATTATAAGAGAAGAAATAATTCAAGGTTTTCCTCTTCTTATGAATATCAAAGAATTCAAAAGCTTGGTTTTCCAAAGTTTAACAAAATGGATAACGTTCTAGTCATTCTAATAAAATTTGTATCAAACAAAGATACAAATTACCAATAGCAGGAGTGAACTGGGGATAATAGTACATTTGCTACAGATATGAGTAATAAGGAATACTACAAAATGTTAAGCTTATAAATTAAACACATTAGTTTAAAAAACAATTTTTGAAAGGCATAAACTATAAAAATTCACTCAAAAAGAAAGAAATAATTTGTATAGCTCTATATCTATAAAAGTACTGACATTAGTAGGTGAAAACCATCCATTAAGAAAAATTATCACAAATGATTTAATAGCTAATGCTCTCAAACATTTAATGAAGAAATAATGCCTATTCTACACAACGTCTTCCAGAAGAGAAAAACATCTCCAAACTTATTTTATGAAGCCAAAAGTTAAGCTGATACTAAAACAAGAAAAATATATTTCCAGAAATGTAGCTTACAAACTAATAAACTTCATGATCAAGAATCAGAGTCTTTCTCTCAGATTTTTAAACCTGGCCTTAAGAAAAGACAGTGTCTTTCTGTTGATTTACTTTGTGAGACCTGAGCATGGTTGTAATCGGTGGCCTTGTTCTCCATCTCACACCCATTTGTAGATGTTTTGAAGAAGAGAAAGAATGGCCTAGCAGCAGAGGACAGAGTTTAAAAGTTGGAGAGAGTCCTCTTGAAATTCTAATTATTCCTAGAGTTTAGCAATCCTTATGCCCTTCCTGGGGTTTATTTACAAGTCAATACATTTCCTTGTTTTGAAAGTCGGAGCCAAAAGTTGTTATTATATCTTGTTAAAATAATTAATTAGGAGGCCTCATAAGCATTTACTCAATGTAAGTAGTAAAAGAAAACATAAGCTTAACAAATCAGAAACCACCAATTTAACTTCTAATTCAGTAGGCACTTTCCAGTTTAGACAATCAAATATTTTATTTGTCTTGCTTCATAGAAATTTTATAAGTTTTTCTCCCACGCCCCCTCAATGGATCTCTGAACCACTTGCAGTTTGGCACTGACCCATTCATGAATCACTGTCTCAAATAAACTCATTAAAGTTTGAATGCACCTAAGATTATCTTTTAATGCTGTAATTCATATATTGACTAATATTCCCATCTTACACTACCTTACCAACCAATTAACCAGTACTTGGGTTACTCTGCAGATTTTGAGAGTGGATCATCACTCAGGATATATTTTATCTTTTCTGACATAATTCCATTTTGTTTCTGTGAAGAGTTCCCTATTTCAAGTGTTCTCTGCAAGGTCTGATCACTTACAGAAGCTTTCCTTTTGACACTTTATAAGTCTTCTGCATATTATAATTATTTGTGATTTTTTTATTATTAACATAAATGAAAAAAACAAAGCTATCCATTTCTAGCCAAAGTCATTTTTTAAACATTTTTTTCTAGGTCCACTGAGATATTAAAAATGTCTTGTCATCCATGAAAAAATAAGATAAAATATTAAAAGACTAGACCAATATGAAAAAAAATCTGTAAAGTTGGAGGATACAAAATCAACATACAAAAAGTAGTAGTGTTCCTATACACTAACAACAAATTATTAAAAAAAAGAAAACAATATTATTTAGAATACCATCCATCTCCAAAAAATAACATACTTAGGAATAAATTTAACCAAGATGATTTAGCCAAGATTCTCTTGTCTTGACCTCCCAAAGTGGTAGAATTACAGGTATGAACCGCCACATCTAGCCCAGTTGATAGTTTTGTCTCAGTGTACCTCAATTTTTGATCCATGGTCCACTGCTCATGAAATAACCCCAAATCAGTAATTTGCAAGTTGGTAGTTCAAGGGCCTTGGAATTTCTGCCCAGCAGGGAATTCCTCTGATGTGTAGTCTTCACTTCGTGGAACCCCCTTGGGCTGGCAGAGACATCAGGTCTGCATTACAGTGGGACTGCTCCCCTTCACCGATTCTGTGTTCTTCCTCTCCTTCTGTAGGTTCTACTTCACAATAAAACTCTTGAAGTAACTCTGAGTTCAATATTTCCTTCCCGTAGGCCATATTTAAAGTGAATAATACTTACTAGCTGCCAAGAATTATATTTCATCTCCTTTTGCATATTCATGGAATTCCCAATGGCTTGATTGAATTGTACCCCCGAATAACAATATATTTCACTGGTCTCTCGTTGAGACAGTGCTAGCATGATGTGTAAAATCATCTCTAAAGTATGAAAATAGGAGTTAAAGATGTTATTTGGAAATAAACAACTGTGTAAGATTTCTAATAACTTTTGGTGCTCCACATTTTTTCCTCATCTGCAGATTAGCTATTACTTAGCATAGTTTGGAAAGTATTTCATTACACAAAATTGCTTAGTAAAATATTTTCCTTTGGGTAAGGTCAGGAAATTAATCATGTTTTTCCAAAATGTCTGGGTCTTCTCTTACCATATACTGTTTGTTTAGCTATCAGGAAAAAAAAGATAGAAAAAATGTAGTGGATTTTATTCTAAAATAAAATAGCAGGCTAAGTATAAGGCTGAACCTTATACTTAAAAAACCGAACGTTATTAATTAAAATTGAGTCTGAGTTTAAAAATATTATGCGGAACAATTAATAACCAGAAACAGAAATGTCTTTTCTAGTCATTAAACAAATGAATTTATGGATACTGATTCTTTAGTTTTTCTAAACCAATTTTTAATATTATATAATTAATGATTTTTCCAAATTATAAAAATAATCTTATATTTTATTTGTCAGAATTTTTAGATTGCTTTAATAATATGAAGATGTCATCACTCAATAAATATAATTGAACTAATGCTTGATAAATACCTATATATTTGATACAAACTAGCAAATCAATCAAAAAATATTTATAATTGCAAATATATTTATCAACTTTACCAGATGTCTTGACTTTGGCTACTTGTATTGAAATCTAAATATTTGCTATTTCACATCTCTGGTATTAACATATTCATTATAATTTGAAGAGGATCTCTCAGAGAAGTATTGAAGGAGTTTGGAACATGCTACTGCAAAATATGCCACTCTATCATATTGACTACTTTGAGTTATAGGCACTTAAAAAGCAGTAGGTTCAAGAAGATTTCTTTATTTTTTATTTTTTTTTGGTTTTTAAGATTCATTTATTAATTTTTTTATTATACTTTAAGTTTTAGGGTACATGTGCACATTGTGCAGGTTAGTTACATATGTATACATGTGCCATGCTGGTGCACTGCACCCACTAACTTGTCAACTAGCATTAGGTATATCTCCCAATGCTATCCCTCCCCCTTCCCCCCACCCCACAACAGTCCCCAGAGTGTGATGTTCCCCTTCCTGTGTCCATGTGATCTCATTGTTCAATTCCCAACTATGAGTGAGAATATGCAGTGTTTGGTTTTTTGTTCTTGCGATAGTTTACTGAGAATGATGTTTTCCAATTTCATCCATGTCCCTACAAAGGACATGAACTCATCATTTTTTATGGCTGCATAGTATTCCATGGTGTATATGGGCCACATTTTCTTAATCCACTCTATCATTGTTGGACATTTGGGTTGGTTCCAAGTCTTTGCTATTGTGAATAATGCCGCAATAAACATACATGTGCATGTGTCTTTATAGCAGCATGATTTACAGTCCTTTGGGTATATACCCAGTAATGGGATGGCTGGGTCAAATGGTATTTCCAGTTCTAGATCCCTGAGGAATCGCCACACTGACTTCCACAATGGTTGAACTAGTTTACAGTCCCACCAACAGTGTAAAAGTGTTCCTATTTCTCCACATCCTCTCCAGCACCTGTTGTTTCCTTTTTAATGATTGCCATTCTAACTGGTGTGAGATGGTATCTCATTGTGGTTTTGATTTGCATTTCTCTGATGGCCAGTGATGATGAGCATTTTTTCATGTGTTTTTTGGCTGCATAAATGTCTTCTTTTGAGAAGTGTGTGTTCATGTCTTTCGCCCACTTTTTGATGGGGTTATTTGTTTTTTTCTTGTAAATTTGTTTGAGTTCATTGTAGATTCTGGATATTAGCCCTTTGTCAGATGAGTAGGTTGCAAAAATTTTCTCCCATTCTGTAGGTTGCCTGTTCACTCTGATGGTAGTTTCTCTTGCTGTGCAGAAGCTCTTTAGTTTAATTAGATCCCATTTGTCAATTTTGGCTTTTGTTGCCATTGCTTTTGGTGTTTTAGACATGAAGTCCTTGCCCATGCCTATGTCCTGAATGGTAATGCCTAGGTTTTCTTCTAGGATTTTTATGGTTTTAGGTCTAACATTTAAGCCTTTAATCCATCTTGAATTAATTTTTGTATAAGGTGTAAGGAAGGGATCCAGTTTCAGCTTTCTACATATGGCTAGCCAGTTTTCCCAGCACCATTTATTAAATAGGGAATCCTTTCCCCATTGCTTGTTTTTCTCAGGTTTATCAAAGATCAGATAGTTGTAGATATGCAGCGTTATTTCTGAGGGCTCTGTTCTGTTCCGTTGATCTATATCTCTGTTTTGGTACCAGTACCATGCTGTTTTGGTTACTGTAGCCTTGTAGTATAGTTTGAAGTCAGGTAGCGTGATGCCTCCAGCTTTGTTCTTTTGGCTTAGGATTGACTTGGTGATGCGGGCTCTTTTTTGGTGCCATATGAACTTTAAAGTAGTTTTTTCCAATTGTGTGAAGAAAGGCATTGGTAGCTTGATGGGGATGGCATTGAATCTGTAAATTACCTTAGGCAGTATGGCCATTTTCATGATATTGATTCTTCCTACCCATGAGCATGGAATGTTCTTCCATTTGTTTGTATCCTCTTTTATTTCCTTGAGCAGTGGTTTGTAGTTCTCCTTGAAGAGATTCTTCACATCCCTTGTAAGTTGGATTCCTAGATATTTTATTCTCTTTGAAGCAATTGTGAATGGGAGTTCACTCATGATTTGGCTCTCTGTTTGTCTGTTGTTGGTGTATAGGAATGCTTCTGATTTTTGCACATTGATTTTGTATCCTGAGACTTTGCTGAAGTTGCTTATCAGCTTAAGGAGATTTTGGGCTGAGACAATGGGGTTTTCTAGATATACAATCATGTCATCTGCAAAAAGGGACAATTTGACTTCCTCTTTTCCTAATTGAATACCCTTTATTTCCTTCTCCTGCCTAATTGCCCTGGCCAGAACTTCCAACACTATGTTGAATAGGAGTGGTGAGAGAGGGCATCCCTGTCTTGTGGTAGTTTTCAAAGGGAATGCTTCCAGTTTTTGCCCATTCAGTATGATATTGGCTGTGGGTTTGTCATAGATAGCTCTTATTATTTTGAAATACATCCCATCAATACCTAATTTATTGAGAGTTTTTAGCATGAAGGGTTGTTGAATTTTGTCAAAGGCCTTTTCTGCATCTATTGAGGTAATCATGTGGTTTTTGTCTTTGGCTCTGTTTATATGCTGGATTACATTTATTGATTTGCATATATTGAACCAGCGTTGCATCCCAGGGATGAAGCCCACTTGATCATGGTGGATAAGCTTTTTGATGTGCTGCTGGATTCGGTTTGCCAGTATTTTATTGAGGATTTTTGCATCAATGTTCATCAAGGATATTGGTCTAAAATTCTCTTTTTTGGTTGTGTCTCTGCCCAGCTTTGGTATCAGAATGATGCTGGCCTCATAAAATGAGTTAGGGAGGATTCCCTCTTTATCTATTGATTGGAATAGTTTCAGAAGGAATGGTACCAGTTCCTCCTTGTACCTCTGGTAGAATTCAGCTGTGAATCCATCTGGTCCTGGACTCTTTTTGGTTGGTAAGCTATTGATTATTGCCACAATTTCAGATCCTATTATTGGTCTATTCAGAGATTCAACTTCTTCCTGGTTTAGTCTTGGGAGAGTGTATGTGTCAAGGAATTTATCCATTTCTTCTAGATTTTCTAGTTAATTTGCGTAGAGGTGTTTGTAGTATTCTCTGATGGTAGTTTGTATTTCTGTGGGATCGGTGGTGGTATCCCCTTTATCATTTTTTATTGCGTCTATTTGATTCTTCTCTATATGGGGCTATGTGAAAAGACCAAATCTACGTCTGATTGGTGTACCTGAAAGTGATGGGGAGAATGGAACCAAGTTGGAAAATACTCTGCAGGATATTATCTAGGAGAACTTCCCCAATCTAGCAAGGCAGGCCAACGTTCAGATTCAGGAAATACAGAGAATGCCACAAAGATACTCCTCGAGAAGAGCAACTCCAAGACACATAATTGTCAGATTCACCAAAGTTTAAATGAAGGAAAAAATGTTAAGGGCAGCCAGAGAGAAATGTTGGGTTACCCTCAAAAGGAAGCCCATCAGACTAACAGCAGATCTCTCGGCAGAAACCCTACAAGCCAGAAGAGGCTGGGGGCCAATATTCAATATTCTTAAAGAAAAGAATTTTCAACCCAGAATTTCATATCCAGCCAAACTAAGCTTCATCAGTGAAGGAGAAAGAAAATACTTTACAGACAAGCAAATGCTGAGAGATTTTGTCACCACCAGGCCTGCCCTAAAAGAGCTCCTGAAGGAAGTGCTAAACATGGAAAGGAACAACCGGTACCAGCCACTGCAAAATCATGCCAAAATGTAAAGACCATCGAGACTAGGAAGAAACCGCATCAACTAACAAGCAAAATAACCAGCTAACATCATAACGACAGGATCAAATTCACACATAACACTATTAACTTTAAATGTAAATGGACTAAATGCTCCAATTAAAAGACAGACTGGCAAGTTGGATAAAGAGTCAAGACCCATCAGTGTGCTGTATTCAGGAAACCCATCTCACGTGCAGAGACACACATAGGCTCAAAATAAAAGGATGGAGGAAGATCTACCAAGCGAATGGAAAACAAAAAAAGGCAGGGGTTGCAATCCTAGTCTCTGATAAAACAGACTTTAAACCAACAAAGATCAAAAGAGACAAAGAAGGCCATTACATAATGGTAAAGGGATCAATTCAACAAGAAGAGCTAACTATCCTAAATATATATGCACCCAATACAGGAACACCCAGATTCATAAAGCAAGTCCTGAGTGACCTACAAAGAGACTTAGACTCCCACACATTAATAATGGGAGACTTTAACACCCCACTGTCAACATTAGACAGATCAACGAGACAGAAAGTCAACAAGGATACCCAGGAATTGAACTCAGCTCTGCACCAAGCAGACCTAATAGACATCTATAGAACTCTCCACCCCAAATCAACAGAATATACATTTTTTTCAGCACCACACCACACCTATTCCAAAACTGACCACATACTTGGAAGTAAAGCTCTCCTCAGCAAATGTAAAAGAACAGAGATTATAACAAACTATCTCTCAGACCACAGTGCAATCAAACTAGAACTCAGGATTAAGAATCTCACTCAAAACCGCTCAACTACATGGAAACTGAACAACCTACTCCTGAATGACTGCTGGGTACATAACGAAATGAAGGCAGAAATAACGATGTTCTTTGAAACCAACAAGAACAAAGACACAATATACCAGAATCTCTGGGACGCATTCCAAGCAGTGTGTAGACGGAAATTTATAGCACTAAATGCCCACAAGAGAAAGCAGGAAAGATCCAAAATTGACACCCTAACATCACAATTAAAAGAACTAGAAAAGCAAGAGCAAACACATTCAAAAGCTAGCAGAAGGCAAGAAATAACTAAAATCAGAGCAGAACTAAAGGAAATAGAGACACAAAAAACCCTTCAAGAAGTTAATGAATCCAGGAGCTGGTTTTTTGAAAGGATCAACAAAATTGATAGACCGCTAGCAAGACTAATAAAGAAAAAAAGAAGATCTCTATAAAGTAGGAGACAAATTTCCCACATGAGAAGTGCCTTCCCTATACCAGCAGAAATTGAGGTCAAGGGAAATTCGTACAAACAAACCTTGTTAGACTAACCCTTATCTTCCTAGTCACTTCTCTATTTAATGAATTACCCTAGCCCAAGCCTCTTTGCCTTGTCCCATTTTCAAAATTTACTCGTATTTTTCCAATGCAGTATGTAAGTATCCAATTCTAACTGCATACTTCGATCTTCATTTCCTTATAAAGGTTCCCATGCCACAAAACTTGTATTAAGTAAATCTGTATGCTTTTTTCCTGTTGATCGGTATTATGTCAATTTAATTCTCAGGCTTAGCCAAATAACTCTAAGGAAGTATAGGTAAAGTCTTTCCTCCCCTAAAATAAAATAGAGTTAATTTTACAATAAATAAATTTCTGTCTTTACATTTTGAGATATCTTAACAAAAATGTTTGTATAATAAAACTAAAATCTGTCATAAATATTTTAACATTATATGGTGTTTTTTCACATTAAGTTCATCCACTTACAACTTTTTTTCATTTCATGATGGCAAAGTACAAATGATACATTTGAAGATTTATCTTTGTCTAAAACCTAATAAATATTTATTGTTTTATAATGCAACACAATTTCACTTCATGGAAGTACTTAATTATTTCAACCTAGAAAGTTCCCTAAAAGAAAGTTTTGTCATGTTGTGTTACATTTACTAACATTAAATGCATGCATACATTGAAAAGCTTAAAATACTTTTCCTTTATTTCAACCTCTTATATACTAGTTCATTGTATTTCAGCACATCTACTTGTTAAATTTGCTATTATAATAAGGATATATCCTTATTGCATTTTTCTTCACAGATTCTAGCATATTCATTTGGACTTAGCAGGCACAGTAGGGATTTGGAGAATTATTAATTCAAGTCCTCTAAGATTTCCCTAGAACTTGCTAGGTACCATGAAATATAAAGGTAATGACCATGTTAGGTCAGCTGTTATTTTATTTGTTCCTTACTGGAAAAGATGGCACTGTTTCCCCTCCCCCTTTGAATCTGGGATAGATTTGTTATTTGCTTTCAACAGTACAAAGTGATAGAAGTGACAATGGGAGTTCTGGAGCCCTAACTTCCAGAGGTTTTGCAGCTTCCATCTTCACCCTCTTGAATGTTGCCTTATGTCATCATCTTAAGAAACCAGTCTAGCTTACTGGAGGATGAGAGTGCATACAGAACTGACATCCTCCTGGCAGTCAGCTAGTACACATTAACAAACATATGCATGAGGCCATCTTGAACCTTCTAGCTAAGCTAGAATGAGGCTCATGTCTGAGCCCAGGAGAGACCAACAAAAGAATCTCTTAGGTAACCTACAGAATTGTGAGAAATCATACATTGTCATTTTAGGCTGCTAAGCCTTAGGGTTGTTATGCAGCAATGGCTAATTGATGCAATTGTTAACAAAAGAGTAAGTGCAATAATTTAAGAAAAAAAGAATTATCTAGATTAACTATATATAAAAAAGATGAGTTGGCATAACACTGTAAAGAGTATATAGTTCTCAAAGGGAATGTAAAAAGAAGAGGCCAGATAAAAATACACATTGTTTTAAGATAGAGAGTGTGTTAACTGAGTAAAGTTGAGGGAGTTCACATAAAACTTACATTTTCATCATTGTTATATTGATATAATTGTATGGGTATAAACTTATACACATGTATAATTATAGACCCATATATTTTCATATATACATATATAGTGTGTGTATGTATATGAATAATGATAATCACACACACAAGAAAACACTGTTAAAAATTATGCTGAGGTATGCATTCATTATTTGGCCTTCTGAATACTAAAGACAGAGACAAATAAATGCTTTTGTTCAAATGTTAACATTGAAGCTAATTTTTAACTTGATTACATTGTAAAGTATATTTCTAACTGTGGGTCATGGTCAACATATATCAGTGACTTATTATAAATGGCGATACAAATGGTACATAAGTTTGTAAGATGTTTAGCAAATGAAAAGAGAAGAAAATGGAAATTACCAGGAAAGAACAAGTACTAGAATGAAGAGTGTTCACAACACTTACTTTGTATTATGCACTTTCTGTCTTCCAGTTGCAATGCCAGGCACTCTTTATACATTTTTTCTAAGCGTCCAAAAACATTATGAAATATGCATTGTTAATTCTATACTGTATGTGAAAAAACTGAAAGAGATATTTCATACTTGTTAAATGGTCAAAACTGTATAAAGTGGAAAAACCTCAATATCACATGCAACAACACTGAACATAAACCATTTTCAATTCAGACATCATAAAAAATTCAAAGAGTGTGCCATAAGGAAACAGTTGATGAAAATGGAACTCACTCTACAATATCTTCTACTCCATCATTAGTATTTAATAGTCTCACAGCTGAAAGTGCTGGGAAATTATCTTGAAGAAATATGTCAAAAACATAAGTTCTGATATTTTAAATAATAAAATGTTAACATTTTCATGTTTTATAAAATTTTATATTTATCATTTGCTAAATATTTCTTCTATGATAGTAGACACAATTTTGGCTTCTGCTTCAGCTTAATTTTGATTTTAAAACTTGGTCTTTTGCCAAGATTATAACACCAAGCACCGGTATAACACTTACTGTGTGCCAAACATTGTTCTAGGCTTTTAATACATATTAACTTAACATAACAAAGCTCTAAGAGGTAATTACTACTACTATTGACATTATTTGGTAAGAAAATAGAGGTAGGAAAAGGTGAAAATAATTACTAAATTGAAACAGCTAGTAAGTAATAGAACCAAATTACACCAAGCCTGCTCGGAACCAAAACACTGACTGTCTGCTCCATTCACACTCTAGCCAAAATTCCAAAGTACACGTAATGAGTCTTTCCTTCATTATGACAGATTTTTTATACAATTTTATTTTCTATCCTATTTTACTTCTAGTTTATTCTATTGATAAATGCCAGTCATAATTCTTTAAACTACTGTATTAGTTTTCTAGACTGCTATAGCAAAGTACCACAAACAAGGTACCTTATAACAAGAGAAATGTATTCTGTCACAGTTCTGGAGTCTGGAAGAACTGTGACTGTTGGAGAGGCCATGCTACTTTTGAAGCCTCTCCAGGCTCTGGTAGTTCCAGTCATACTTTGGTTTGTAGCAGTACAACTGTAATCTTTGCCTCTGTCTTCACCTGGCTGTCTTCCCTCTATGTGTTTATGTCTTTTGGATCCCACCCTAATGACCTTGTATAACTTGATTATATCTACAAAAACCCTACTTCCAAACAATGTTACATTCACAGATATGGGGTGGGAGTGGTGCTTAGCAGTTCAAAATATCTTTTTGGGGGGCATGATACAACTCTCAACAACTACTTATATATGGGTCTCAATATATTTTAAAAACACAGCCTTGTACCATGTTCTCAAGCAGTGGTATTCTTAAACTTTGGAGAAAAATAGCAGAGGTAGTTCACATATTATATTGAATGTTTCTAAAAATCATATTAATGATTTTAAAATCTTATAGATCATCAAAATTACCTGAGGACCTGTTAAGCATATGTCTATCTTATACACACAGACACAAGCAGAAAGACACACACACACACACGCACACACACACATATTGCTGAAGCCACCAAAGGCTTACTGAATCACGATTTCCAGATATTTACATTTTAAAGATATTTCCCAAATGATTGTTTGTCCAAACAGGTTTGGAAACCATTGCCTTAAAAAACTTGGAGATATTTAATGAAGGAGATAGATGTGTTAAACTTAAGGCCAAAATACATATTCTCCTTTGATGTGTTCTTGCAGCAATCCTGCTAAGCTGAGTGGTGGACACAAAATAACAAGGCAGAAACATTGGATCATTGACTTCAGGTATAGCCAAGGGAGGACTAAAGGCTGTCAAATGCAAACGTCTGCATTTTTTTTATCTTCGATCTCCAGTTTTTCAGAAATTCCACTGACCAGAAATTATATGCTATTGCAGAGAAATAGTAATGATATTTGAAGGAATTTTAAAAACCAGTCTAAATATATTTCCTTTCTTAAAACAATATACAATGTTTTTTATTATGAGGTGTTGTTTGTTCAGTTTCCTTCTACATGTAGCCTCTGAACACAAGGAATAAAAAAAGATCATTTCTTCATAAAACTTAACAAGAACTATCTTTTTCTTGTTGTCCATTTCAAAATATTATATAAAAATATAGGAATAAATTGTTTAGTTAAAAACTCAAATAAGAAAGAAGAGCTCATGTATAGGGGTCCACTATAAACAATATGGAATATCATCTTCTAGGTTCTATATACTTATACATAATATGAGTAGTTTCACATTTTACATAAAGTTCTAATTTTTGCCTTTATCTTTTAAAACACGCCTTGGAGATCTTTTCGTATCAGTACATTTATATTGATTTTATTCAATAGAACCACTTTCTAATATTTGTTTAATCATAGTGTTTTCATTGTTCCAACAATTTGCTCATTAAACAATAATGCAATTAATTTTCTCATGTGTCTCATTGTGTACAAATGCAAGGAATTACCTATGCTGTATATATTAGAAATGCAATAAATGATTTTCCCACGTTAAAATTATACAGGAAATTACCTCCAAGTGAATGTGTCACTTCCTCCCTCCTCCCAGTTTCACAAGGCATTAGACTAATGCTTTTCCTCAAATTCACCAATAATGGATATTTTTGATCTCTCCGTCTTGGCAATTTGAAAGTTTAAGTATATTCTCCAAAACCTCAGCAGCTATACAAGATATTACCAATCTCTTTATATTTGAACTGTAAATATTAAAATATTTTGTTGTCATTTTGGTTTTGTATTGCTGATTTTGATGAGATAAAGGTGCTTTTCTTATACTTATTGACCATTTGTGTTTTTTCCACTGTGAGTTGGTTTTTGTATTTTGCACATTTTTTGAGATCTTTAGCATTTTCATAATAAATTCTAGGGAGTCTTTGTGGATTGTGGATTTTGCAAGTATTCTGAATAAATATTGCAAATAGTGTTGTCTCTTCCTTCAAATTTAGTTTACTGTATCTTTAGTATAAATAAATTTTTATTACATGTTCACATTCATCAGTAATTTCTTCTATTTTCTATATAAAGAACAATAATTATAGAATAAATGCTTAATCAAAATCAGCTGGGTGTAGTGGCTTATGCCTGTAATCCCAGCAATTTGGGAGGCTGAGGCAGGTGGATTACTTGAGGTCAGGATTTCAAGATGAGCCTGGCCAACATGGTAAAACCCTGTCTCTACTTAAAAAAAAAAGTAGAAAGATTAGCCAGGCACAGTGCAGGGGCACCTGTAATCCCAGCTATTTGGGAGGCTGAGGGAGGAGAATCGCTTGAATCCAGGAGGCAGAGATTGCAGTGAGCTGAGATCACGCCATTGCACTCCAGCCTGGGTGATAGAGATTATGCTTCAAAAAACAAAAACAAAAACAAAACAAAATTAGCTTTATTTGTTTCTACTAAAAGAAAAATGAAAACTGTTCTAGAATAAAATCAAATAAGGCGACTATCCTTGAATAAAGGAAAACAACCAGTTTTTGGCCTTAACCATTTGAAGGCTCTGCATATAATTGTTTAGACAATGCGGATAAGGCCAAAATGAATCGAAAGAGAACTTGAACAGGTGTTTAAATATATCTGCTTTCATTTGTAATGGTCAAGAGACAAGACCTCTTATTCTAACTTTGTCTTGTAATTTATTTATATTTATCTTAGAAATATAAAAACATTGAACTCCCTTAAGATTAAGAGTTCAAAAATTAAATGCAATTAGAGCTTGTATTTTAAAAATAGCACTGACAAATTAGAGTCATGGTAATGCTTAAATGGCTCTTTTAGGATTTAAAACTTTGCATACTTTGTTGTTAAATAGCTGATTTAATGCTAAAATACGTTTCTATTTTAAAACTCTTGTAATCTCATGCATCAATTGTTTAAGTTCCACTAATGCAATAAATGGAAGAATAAAGTATTTGTTGAGATAATGAAATTCTGATTTAAAATATACCAGTGATTTTCTTTGGACCTTGAAGAGACCACTTATAAATTATAGAGCAAAATTAGTTTTATTCATATTTAAAATTTAGGATATGGATAGAAGCATGGTTTGGGGCAGGGACAGATCACTTTAAGAAAGCCAGGTCTGCATTTGGGCAAGTTATTTAACCCTCTCAGTCTCATTTCCTTTATTTGTAAAATGGAGATAATAATAACTTACATTATAGCACAATTCGGAGGATTAAGATGCACTTAGAACAATGCCTGATGCATAATAATAAATGCTAATTATTCATATATTTATTAATTTGTTTTAAAATTGGTTCTCTTATTTTGTAGCATCAATATTTAAAGGATGATTTACTTTAAAAGCTATTTCTATTAATTATAAAATACCATTTGGCAATTGACAAACTTTTCCATGTCTTCTGATGAACCAGAGTACTGGACTAAGGAAAAACAAAACAAAACAAAATACCATTACTAAATTAAATTGACCTGAATTCTAAGTAAAAGGTAAGTTTTGACAGGAGATAAGTTCATATAATTTCACTTACTGTTCAGTCAGTTTTGTTAGTTCTCGCAGAATTAGACAATTTTGCTCTTGCCTTGGTGTGAATAACTAATTGCAGTAATTAACCTAACTTTAAAATGCACATGCAAGTGGCTTCCAAATTTTCTTTAAGGCCTTAACCCTCAAAGTATCTAAAACATCCATCCCAACTGGAATGATCTACTTAGGTCATCTCTGAATGACAGGTGGTCTAATGCAAAAACTAACGAATCTCTGAACACTGGGGTAAAACAGATTATAAGCCTACATTTATCCTTAAGAAGTAATTCAGAAAGATATTTCAAAGCTTATCAATATTAAGTTGGATATATTTTTTCTTTTATTATTCTATTCAAGATATAATTTTTCTATGTAAGGAGTTACACTATTTCTATAGGATATATATTAGAGATAATTTTGGAGCTATGATTGTGTTAGAATAGAGAAAAATGGCTAATAGTGGATACTTCTGACTTCCATATGAATTTAATTTGTGAGATGTTTGCTCTCCAAGAAAAAGTAACCTTCTTCCAGTCATTTACTCTAGAGCCATACTCCGTCCCCTCAGAGTTGGGGAGGGTAATTTTCCAGTGTCTATCATGTGTGGCATCACGTTTCCCATTACTCCACCTCTCCAGTGAGGCTCAAAAACTTGACACAACATGACTAACAGGATGATGGTTGAAGATGTGGAGGGCTGAAGGGACTCTTACTCATTAAAAAGGAGTAGAGAAAGAAGAATGTGGAATAACATGCCTTGATAAGATGACTCAACTTAAAACACACCAGTTTGAAGAATGAGGAGGACAACATAACAGCGATAATTAGGTTGGAACAAAGAAATCTGTTGAGAGAAAAGGAGATCTCTCAAAACCTTTATGAGAAATTCTTCATCAGGAAAAGACAACTGTTTTGAGTTAGAAGAAAAAAATGTTTTAAAGTGAGATGTTGATTCTTTTCTCTGATTTAAACCTATTATTGCTAGTGGGAAAAGCAAGTAACAAGGAAAGCTGCAAAATCTAGGGAAATGACAAGAATTTACATGGAGTCCACAGCACAGTTGTTTCAGGGGAATTTTTTTGCCGGTTGTTTATCCACTAGTATTCTGAAAGGTGATATGATTCATCTTTGAAAAGAAGTTTGTGTGAATCATGTTTTACAATCTCTTTATTTGTAATCTGTGAATTTGCCCTTTCATCTGACACCATTGTTACTTCGAATAGGGAAAAAAGCAAAAGCTTCTAGGGTTGGAAGGATAGAATGTTAACAAATGGAGAATCGCAGCAAGAACTCTTGCTTTTATAAGAACTAGGACTATTAAAATATCGTGGTTTATTTAAGTGAGTGTGAAGACTGAAGTAGAAGTCTGACTTTAGAAACTGCAGAAAAATAGAAGAGGTAATTTGTATTAGTCATTCATAGTCCTGATAGAAGACAGATAGCAAAATCTAGTCTAAAAATTAATATTTAATAAAGGAACTATTTGTGAAGATACTATAAGATTAATAAGAACTATCAAGATTATCTAAATTATTTGGAGCTGAAACCACCCTTTGGCTTGAGAAACAATGGGGGGGAACAGTCATTGAGACCCAGAAAGAGAAGCTGTAGCTGTAATACATGCATTCCTCACTGAAAGAAGCTGTGGCCTTTGGCAGAGAGACACGGCCATACTGTGATGACCCTGCAGGGAGGGAGGGAGTAGAAATAAATATTTTCCAATTCTTCTATTGGGGCCAGAAAACAATGCTCCCAAAATATGATGCTTTGGCATGCTGCAAGGACTTCCTGACCTCTTCCCATCCCCACCGCCAACACAGGGTGAAATTCTATGCTAATATTTCCTTATCTACCTTAAGTCCAGACTGCCAAAGAGAACACAATTGCTTCTATCCCCTTGCTGAAATGTCATATTATCTATCACATCAAAGAAGACAGTAATGTAATCACATTTAGATGAACTTTGTTCAAATTCCAAAAAGAATAATTTACAAGCTGATTTGTGTCTTCTGAGTTCATTCATTCCCCCTACAAATTGCCCCCTACCCCTTAAAATTACCACATTTCCCCCTATCTCCCTTCCCTCTGTAAAGAAGGGTACATAAGCATCTGGACCTCAGCAGGTTATTCTGTAATCATGCTCTTGTGATTCCCTTTTGCTTATACACATTGAAAACATGTGTATGCCTTTTTGTCCTATTAATCTGCCTAGTGTCAGTTTATTTTCAGTGAACCTTTAGAGGGCAGAGGGGAAGTTTTCTCTGAGCCCTACACTCACATCTCTTGCCAATGCTTCCCATACGTTAAACAAAATTGGAAACCAGAAGTTAAGAGAGCCCTTTCATGTAGTCCACAGAGTTAGCTCCACATGACACAGAGAATAATGGTGGAGTGATCAAGCAGATCTTGAGAGAAAACAGAAAATATACAGAAAATATAAACCAAATGTCTAATGATACACAGCCAGGATATACTGTTACTGAAGAATTTTTTTCTTTGATAGGTGTCCTTATAGGTGTTGAGAACACAAAGGTGAAAAAGTAAATCATAGCCCCTGCCTTCCTCAGAGCATGTATTTAATATAATGTGTGCATGTACCTATGTGTGTTCACACTTGTATCATTTACCTGGATAATATATATGCATGTAGCCAGATAAAATCTTGAAATAAGTATTTTTATGTTTTTCATTCTCACTCACGATTCACAAATCTTCCTCTGGTCGACAGAAAAATTTATCATGCCTGAAGACAGATTAGATATGTTACAGCAGGAATACAGGGAGGAAGCTAATATATGGTTTGTTTTTGTTTAATTCCTTTTTTATTTTTAAGCAAGGAATTGAAATCAAAAGGGGAAGATACTGAGGGGAGAGGAGATTTCAGACAATGTCGTAACAAGATAGGAATACAAAAAATGGGAGATGAAAACAACTTGGCCCTTCCCATTACTCCCAAAATAGGTCCCCAGGGCTGTAAAGAGAGTGACATGATGGTAGATCCTGACCACTAAAGAGAGATGGAAGGAGTAGAAATAAATATGTTGAGACAGCTGAGCACATTTTAGTCAGTGCCAGGATTCTTCCTTTATACTGAGCATGACTGTAGACCATGTTTTATCATTCGAGTGAACATATAGCATGCTCCTTGTGAGAACACAGAAGCCAGTTATATAATTGTTGGGTGAAGATTTTAGTAGCTCCCTATATTTTTGCTGCCTGTGGGGCCTGATTGTTGCCTGGCAAAAAAAAAATTTCTTTATGTCTTCTGAAATTTTGCTCAGCACTCATCAACTCTTCTTTATGTCAGTAGTCCAAAAATTTTCCAAAACATCAGATGAAGTTCTTGAAGCACTCATGAATGAACAGTAATAATATAACGTTTAGTTGTATGTGTTAATTTGACTTGGCTAAGGAATGCCCACAAAGCTGGTAAAACATTATTTCAAGGTATGTCTGTGAAATGTTTCTGTAAGAGAGTAACATACGAATTGGTTGATAGAGCAAAAGAGATCTGCCCTTCCTACCAAGAGGCGCAGGAATCCTTCCTTCTTAGTTTTACATGAAAGAAAGAATTCAGCAAAGGGACTAATTTAGCTTTAAAAAAAAAAGGAGAGGGAGTTCATTGAAGGAAAATAGAGGACAGAGAGTTTACTTAGAGAGTACACTCTGAAAACATGAAGCAGAGTGGGCTGCTGAAAGGGAGTGAGCCAGCAGCACCTTGCATTGGGTTTTCATATCGAATTTTTTCTTGAAGTTCCCACCTCTGTCTTAAAGTCTCTGCCTTTTTTTGGTCTAGTTTTTCTTCTCTTGCCTTAAGTCCCCATGTTTTCTTCCTCCTAGTTCCCACCACAAGCTTGTGGTATGCTCCCTTAGTGCACATGCATGGCCTGGTGTTGGATCAAATCGTGCCTGCATATTTCTTAGGAATCTTCTCCTTTGCCCTCTTCCCCTAATTAGCAGGCACCTAGTGACATTCTGACGTTGTAACTGCAGAGTGAATAATTACTGGGCCTCTTAATGGGCATTCCTTCCTGCAAATGTATTTCCCCTCCTCTCTGCCTAGCATGCATGTTCTGGGTGGTCGCTGGAGTCTGAGATTTTCTAGACCTCCATTTTCTCAGGGGCTCCTCGCTTCTCCTATGTCTCACTCTCTGCCTACTCTGACACTCTCACCAATGTGGATAGGCATCATTCAATCCACTGAGGGCCTGAACAGAACAAAAGAGCAGGAGAAGCCCAAATTAATCTCTCTACTTGAGCAAGGACATTCATCTTCTCCTGCCCTTGGCTACCAGCGCTCTTGGTTCTGGGGCATGCAAACTCAGACTGAGACTCACACTATTTAACTTCCCTGATTCTCAGGCCTTTGGATTTGGGAACTGGAATTACATCACTGGCTTTCTCAGTCGTCCATCTTACACACAGAACATCATGGGACTTCTCAGCTTCCATAATCAACTCAGCCAACCCTTATAGTAAGTTCTTCTCTGTAGATAGATAGATAGATAGATAGATAGATAGATAGATAGATAGATAGATAGATAGATAGATGTACTGTTGGTTCTTTCTCTGGAGAACCCAGAGTAATACAATATGGAAAAAAACCTTTTCAGCTGGATAGTGCAGAAACTCCCCAGTTTGGAGAGGCATGTGAGAGAGTATATGTAAAATAACTGTTGATGCTGAGAATGTGGCATCCTTAGAGTTTCGGAAATTGTAATTACATATATAATTTAGTTAATAGAAATTGTATGTACTTTTTCTTGCTTTTTAGTTGTCATATTTCTAGAAAACATCTTTATTATTCTCTATATATGCATTGTTGTTTTCATATTAATTGAAAACACTTTTATCTTTATTTTTCAGAATTTCTTAAAAGCAAAGAAACAAAGAAGTCTTCAGTTCTTTTAGTAAAAAGAACGATTTAGAGGTTTTGGAGCAGTCACAACTGAATTTGAATTCCGGATTGGATAATTTGTTACCTTTGCAATTTTCAGTTAATTAACTTTCATGAACGTTAGGGGGATTTTTTTTTTGTTTTTTTAAAATAAGGGTAATAATGCCAAATGTGGATGGATATTGGACACATTAAATGTGTATAAAAATTTCCTAAGCCTACCACTCCACCATTCTCCCTTAAACTTACCATCACCAACCTGGCAATATTTTCTTGGGTAATATCAAACAGTATACGACCCAAGAACTGCTATAATTGCTACAATTTTCTCTATCCAATTCCAGATGGCCTGAAAATTTATTCTACCATTCCTGAGGGCCTCAGCAAGTTAGAGATATGAAAGCTTGAAAGAATACAAAGCTGTTTGCTCCATATCTTGCTGCCTCTTGTCTTAGTTCACATCTTGAAAACAGAAAATATTGCCTACACCCAATGTGACTTTTTTTTTCTAAGATCCCTTCCAGACACAAAAACTAAAAATCTCAGTTTCTTTTCACTTGCTCTCATACTAACGATGCTTCATAAACGCAGCAAATTTTGGGGAAAATCAAAGTTTAAAATGAAAACTATGTTTCACCCATCTGTGTCTAACTATGAAAATGTAAATGTAAAATACAGTAAATTGGATAAAGTAAATCCAGATTACTTTAGCAGGTAAATAGAAGGAAATAAACATAAGAGGTTTGTTTTATTGTTAATTTTCCATCAGTATTTTAGATAATTGATTTCACAAAAGATGGAATATGAAACTTGGCTATAACATTGTCATGAAAATTATAAAATTAATGATGTAAAAAATGACCTCATAAATACTGTCATGTAAGGATATTCAAACCTAACTCACAGGAAATGACAAAGAAACATTAAGCTCTAAGTCAGATTCCAGGAGAACACCATATATTATGTTATTAAATATTATTGGTTTCCTGAAAGCCTTATATGAGGCACTTGTTCCACATTCTTCAAGAGCAGACAAGCTCCTGAAGTGCCCTCCCAATTCAATACTCCTGAGGGTATTTTAGACACTCAGACACGATGTTAAATTCATTACATTGTATAAACTCTTGAATAAAGAATGCATATTATCTAGTTAATTTTTTACTAAGAAGCCTAACTTTAGAAGTAAACAAGGAAGCAAATGATAATGCTAAATATTCTATAAATAAGATATTTAAATAAGAATAGCCTCTTAATTAAATTATTTTAAAGAAAAAATGTAGAAAGACCCTATTTTCGCCTGCTGTGGTGGCTCACGCCTGTAATCCCAGTACATTGGGAGCCGAGGCGGGCGGATCACAGGGTCAGAAGATGGAGACCATCCTGGCCAACATAGTGAAACACCGTCTCTACTAAAAATACAAAAAAAATTAGCTGGGTGTAGCAGCGCGTGCCTGTAGTCCCAGCTAGTCGGGAGGCTGAGGCAGGAGAATCCCTTGAACCCGGTAGGCAGAGGTTGCAGTGAGCCAAGATCGTGCCACTGCACTCCATCCTGGTGACAGAGTAAGACTCTATCAAAAAAAAAAAAAAAAAAAAAAGAAAGAGCCTATTTTCAGATATTTAATATACAGTTATTTTTTAAAATTAGTTATATAGGTTTTTAAATTGACAGATAAAATGTATATATTTATGGTGCAGAACACAATGTTTTGGTATTTATATATTGTGGAATGGCTAAATCAAGCTATATAAATACCTCACACACTTTTTTTTTTTTAATGGTAAGAACACTTAAAATTTAAGCAATGTTCACGTATTCAACACATTGTAATTACAGTTACATGTTATCATTATAATGTATAATAAGTCTCGAATGTATTCATCTGATATACAGTTACTTATACAAACATTTACACATGTGCACACACACTCATACACATGTATGTAACGTAAAGATGTATTTATGTGAAACTCAAGAGGTTTAGAGAAAATGTATTAACTCAGCAAAAAGAATGGATAAAATGTATTAACTTAGCAAAAAGAATCTTTCCCAATCTCCTGGTTTTGATATTGTAGTTTATGCAAGATGCTACCATTGGTTTAGGTTGGCTGAAGAATGCTCAGGATCTTCCTGCACATTTCTCTGAATTTGCTGTGAATCTATAGTTCAAAATAAATGTTTTATTAAGATTGAATATAGTTGGGCTAAAATGATATTTTCAAGTGCAACGAGCATTTGGAGGGAAATTATACTATGGTTGTGAAACAAAATAGTATTAAATGTGAGTGGAAATTGGATAAATTATTACAGCTACTAAATTTGACCATAGGGTTTAACATAGGAAGTAAAAAATCCATAGAAATTTAAAAGTCCAATCTTGTGTAAGAATGAAAGATTGCCTTATGTGTTTATCTGGAGTTTATGGATATAATCATAATCTAGAACTTTTTGTGGGAAACATCGTAGAAAAAGAATAAGAACACTTAATTTGTGAAACTGCATGAAAAACATTTTCTAGAGAAAATTTAAAGCAGGATTATAAAAAACTTATTCCATTTCCCTCTTTCATTAGAAAGTTCATTTTGATTGTTTAGTAATATAATGAATGTTTTCTTTTGAGTACAGTAAACATCTTGAGGCTAGATAATGAACTTATAAAATGGACTACCCTTTGTCACACTTTATTCATCTGAAACCTAGGACAGTACTATTTTTCAAAGTATTATTTTTGTATGCTATAGTGCTACAAAATATTGGTTAACATTAATATATAAACTAAAAGAAACAGAGAAACATCTCTTAAAGTGGTTTGAAAAATCCTTTATGAAGCACACCAGAGACACACTTTAAAACTGTATAAAAGAATGAAATATAATAGCATAAGTTGATTTTAGATATTTTCAAAATTTAAGAAAAAAATAAGATATATGCAAACACAAATAATGTAGTTTTGTTTTTTTCAAACTTTTATTTGAAGTTCAATATTGTCTGTACAGAAGAAATGGAGTGAGTGGCAAAATCAGTGATTTTTAAATCCATTCCTGGGGAGTAAACAGGATTTCCATAATGCTCTGAAAGTATAGCTTTAAGGTATGAAAGAAAGGGCATGAAGTCACAAAGCCATTTATATAATCTCCTTCCAATCTATTAACCATGATTTCTCCTACTAATTTCTCTTCCATAGTGTACATTGTCAGGACAATATTTAATCTCAATTTCATGTTTTCTGATTATCACTCCACTCTGTTTATCCCGGTTAATAAGTAGGAAATTCTGATTGAGTTACTTGTAAAATTTTTGCTAGTTTCTTTGTGAGCTTTTCAGTCCACTCTGCTTGAAAAAAGGAACAGTATTTCTCCACATAAAGGACATTTGGGCAGCTTTGGAAACTTATGCACACATTAATATAGAAGAGTTGGAACGAACTGCAATTGAACTGCTGAGATAATTCCTGTCAGCTGCAGCACTCAGAACTGGCTTGTGTCCCTCTGACGCCTTCTGGTCCTGTAGTCTCACTGAAGGCAGTGTTCTGCACATTATCTTTGATCCAGTTCTGCTTGAATGATTTTGGATAAAGATGGAACATTTTCTCACTCTTCAGAATTTTACTGTTACACTTGCTGCTCAAACTATGGAGTTATTTATTTGTCTTTTAACTATGAGGTAGTAATAAATTATGAGCTTAAAATTCACAAAACACATTTTCATTTCTAAGAATGGAAACAATCTATAGTGTCTAGACATAATAATCCAATGAGTCCTAGTATTTTTCAGTGTTTAAATAACAAAATTGAAATAGATAATCATTAGAATATACACCACGGTCTTGCAAAACACAAAAGACTCAGTGGCTTAAACAACAGAAATTTCTCAGTTCTGCAGGCAGAAAGTTCATAATCAGTGTGCTAGAATGGTTGTTGTCTTTCCCAGGTTTTGGACAGCCACCTTCTCATTGGGTCCTCATGGGGAAAAACAGAGAGAAAGAGAGAGAACCATCTTTCTGGTGTCTTTTCTAATAAGGGCACTAATCCCATCATGAAGGCCCCACCCTTATGACTTGATTCTCCCTGAATACCTTCCCAAGGCCTCATCTCCAAATATCACCACATAGAAGGTTAGGATTCCATATACAAACTTCTGGGGACTGCAGATATTTAGTTCACAACATCTACCATATTAGCAATCTCTTTTAAGAAACATGTTTTAACAAAGAATAGGATATTTTTAAGAGTCCAGAGAAGTAGTATTCATAATACTCATAGCACTTGACAATGCTTTTAAGGGTACCACATCATTTTATATTGAAAATAAAATTCTGTGAGTTTATTAAGGGCTGATAAGTAATTGTGATATTGGCTTCCAGGGAATATTAGGAGACATGAAAAATCTACCTGCTCCTTACCGTTGAAACTTGCTCTGAAAGGTACTGTGACTTGGTCACCATGCTACTGAGATACGATCCCTGATTTCCTCACTCCAGACCTCATGCTGACTTTGAGGACCCTTATGCTCCTGAATAACATTCGGCTCTTCAATAATAAAATATGTTCTTCAGCATTTGTATTTTTTCCTTCAGCTTTTCTTTTATGATAAGCAATGGGAAAAAGTTTTGGCTAGACATTGGAAATACACATTTTTCTAAATTTTATTTAGAACTATTATTTTTCCTTTAGTTACTAATATTTTGAATAGTACTTTTTGGGCAATAATAATCTATCTAAAAATTTCAGGGTTACAGCTTTCTGGTAAGCTACTATGAGTGGGTAGCAAGATTTTCTAACACGTTTCACAAGGATGTTTTACGTGGCTAGCAGGAAATTCTCATTGTTCTGCTAAAAAGCTTGCAAAAAGGGAGGCAAAAATGTGAAAACCTAAATGTCACATATTTTTTCTATTTCTTGTTTCAGTATCCCTCTAGAATTTTCAGATTTATATATTTCTCCCAATATGCAGGACTTCAAATTAAACAATGAACATTTCACTAGAAATCTAATCTACTTTAATTCACAGGGTGCCTGAAAAGAGCACAGTTTTGAAGTCAGAGAGCATTTGGTTTGATATCTGATTCCATATCTTAAGGGACAATTTAATTGATTTTCCACTGAAAACTTGAATTTAAAAAGAATGTTTACTCAAACATTTACTATGTAGAATTGAGGCAAAGGTTAAATGGATTAAATGACATATCTCATTGGATAGTAATTATAAGGTAGAAAAGGTTATTAGTTAATAACATTACTAAAATTTTAGTACAAGCTTCTCTCTTGTGTATGACATTGCTTTGGGGCCAGTATATTGCTTTCAGTTTTTGAAGAGTTAAGATTCAGAAATTTGGAGTCACAATCTAAAAACATTATCACAGGTAAGTCGGGGGTGAATAGTCAGTATATTTGAAATAGTCATTATACGTATATTGTTATGAATAAAACCAGAAAAGAAGGCTAGTGTTGATGTGAACATCTACTTTAATGAGGTCTTATGCCTTTTAGAAAAATATAATTTCTAGCCTATGCTGCATAATGATTAATGGCTATGTTGAATGATCACTCCAGTAGTTTTACCCGTATATTTATAATTTCACTTGGTTGAAATGTACAGCTATCGTCAGTAGGTGTCTCAGGGTCAGAAAGGAAACATAAGCCTGTCATCATTATATGCCAGAGAACAGCTAGGTTAAAGGCATGCCAGCATGAGATATCAAGAGTTTTTGAGATTAGGAATTTATCTGGAGTGACATTTTTATATTATTATTTTATACTGACATACATGAAGTGATAGTAAAGTGACACCAACAGATAAACCTATCTGCATGCTTTCTTATTGAAGTACTACTTATGAGTAATGCCACCAATATTTAATGTCTGCTTTGGTCACAGTTTTAAGTCTGACAGAGGCTCTTTCAAACATAAAAAGATTCTCTTTAAGATGGAGTTCAGTTCCTCAATTTGCAAACATTCATATTTTTACATCTCAGCTCTAGAACTTATAAGTATACTGTACTTCAAAAATAGGCTGGAGGGGTGAATTGTGAAATATGTTCAACTTGAAGCTGATCAAAGTGAGCCTAACATACAGCAGGATGGTAATTAGTTTGGAAGGCGTGGAACGGGATGAAGCTTTCAGATCTATGTGTAACTTATGAATTTTATCTACATCCTTCCAAGCCTGTTTATAAGCAAGTGAATAAAGAAATTAATGTAATTATGTCAGGATGTTTTTCCCTGCTGATTTAGATTTGCTGTGCATTTGAAGTAAAAACTATTAATTGAAGAAGCCTAGTGGCTAATGTTATGCATAAAAATAGATTTATTTCTCATATCACTCTCTCTGTATATTTATTCCCTGGCATTTAAAAGAAAATATATTCTGGAGAAATTAAAGACATTTTGTTTTAAAAATGTTTTATAACGACTACTGGTTAGAATGAAATGATTTTTAACAATTTCTTCATAGGTTTTAAATTCTATTTATTAAGCTATGTTGCAACTGAAAGATTGGCCCTATATATACTTTTTCAGAGGTTTAACATGTTGAAGATGAGGATTTGGACATGCAAAGTATAATCAGTGTCAAAATTTCACATAACAAAATGTAGGAAAGAGAGCAAATAAATAATGAAAAATAGCATTTTTAATGTGTAAATTAAGGTAGAAATACCAAATACAAATTAAATTACTGCATTTTACTGTACTTAGTTACTGATGTTTTATATTTTGGTGCATATCTTCCTATTACTTATTTTGTTAAATTTCTTTGTTCTGCTTCTGTCTCATTTATCTATCTTTCTCTATTTATAAGTCTCAGGTCATACTACATTTAGGTTTCTATATTCTTTTATTTAAATATGTTATATCTTGTAACCATATTTCTGTGCTAATACATTATTTTTGAAATACGTAGTTTTAATAAAAATAGATATATATCATTATATTTATCTTTGTGCAAAGCATAGAAAGCATTGTGCAAATTGCATACCAAAGTTTTTTTTAAAATTGTGCAAATTGTTGTTTAGATCCTCAGGATCAATTTCTACATTTAAAATGGCTAAATTAAGGCATGGATATAATGTCCCTAAAAACTGTAGGCTTGTTTGTATTTCATCCACAGTCTGCAAGAATTTTCATTTTATCACGTTGTTATACTTAACATTTATTTTAAGCTTTAACAATTTGATAGCATAAAAATAGTATAACTTTAATATTTTTTAGTAAGACAGAGCACAAAATACTATTCATAAGTGTTACTCTTGTTCAGAATTGCCTTTTAATATAATTTGCTTACCACTTTATTATGCCTTTTAAAGGGTATATCTATGATTGACAGCAATATAAACATATAATTTACAAGTTCTATGAAGAACTTCAGAGAATTAGCTGTTAGGCTGGAAATACTATTATCTAATTCATTTGTGTGTTAGGGTTTTCCAGAGAAATGGAACCAGTAGAATATATGCAGTGTGTGTGCCTGTGTGTATGTGTGTAAGATAAAAATGAATAGTTTTAAAGTATACTTTCACATTATAGAAAGTAGTCTTCTCTCTCCCATTTCACAGAAACAAATATTGAAGGTATTCATCAAATTCCTCTTCCTGAGGTTTTTCTTCTGTTTTTGGTAGTTGGATTTTCTAAAGTTCAGATTCTGAAGTGCTCTCTTATCAGAGTTTTTATTTACATAATATTTTGATTTCTTTGGAGAAAAATGTAGTTTATTATTTTTCTTGGAGGTCTCTCAGATAATTCAGATAATAATCTGAATTCTATATGTGATGAATCTTCACAGTCTTTTTTCAGTTTTTTTCTTCCATTCCCATAATGCTCATGGACTCAGACGAATGCTTTCCTATAAAAGCAGTAAGAACAGAGTAATTTTCCCCTGCATTAAAAAGAAATGGAATTTGGGTGCCCAGGATGTCCAGAGTTATTTAGGACTCCTCAATAGTAATGATGATGTTCCTGGACAGGGGTGGTGAGGAAGGCCCCAGGTCTCTTCAGACTTCATCTAATTTCTTCTTTTGTACTTCTAGAATTTGGACTGACTGAACCCCTCAGTGGAAGTGGGGACACTCAATTCTCCAGCGTAAGGGGTTGTGACTGCTGCCTTCGCATTGATGGCAGGGACCTGGTGGAGATTTAGTATAGTCCTTTGCCCAGTGCCCAATTTTCTTGCAATTGAACCAAGAGCCTTTGCTAGCATTATCTTTATGGCCCTCTGAGTTTCCCTTGGATGTTCTTTGGGCATTCAGGACATCAGCAATGATGGCTGACATAATTTTGGCTTTCCAGTTTTCTTTATTCTGTTTCCTTTTTTCTCCCTCCAGGTCACAATTGTTATACACCATAAAGGTGGTATCAAGAAGCTGTTTTTGAAGTATTATAATTTACTGCCCATCTGTAGCTTTTGGTGCTGATGTCTAATGTCTATGGTGGATTGGCTAATAAAGTGCTGTGCCATTAATATTTTGCCTTTGGAAGAGGAAGGGTCCAGGTTGTGTGTGTGTGTGTGTGTGTGTGTGTGTGTGTGTGTGTGTGTGTGTGTGTGTGTGTATTCGAGATGGAGTCTTGCTCTGTCACCCAGGATGGAATGCAGTGGTTTAATCTCAGCTCACTGCAACCTCTGCCTCCAAGATTCAAGCGATTCTCCAGTCTCAGCCCCCCAAGACGCTGGGATTACAGGAGCCTGCCGCCGTGCCCAGCTAATTTCTGTGTTTTTAGGAGAGACAGGGTTTCATCATGTTGGCCAGGCTGGTCTCCAACTCCTGACCTCAAGAGGAGTGCCTTGGCCTCCCAAAGTGCTGGGATTACAGGTGTGAGCCACCTGCCTGGCCCAGATTGGTACCTTTTTTAAATGCTTCCTCCAACCTGCCATAAAACATGGTTGTATTTTCCTTCTTGCCTTGTATAACCTCCTTACTTTATCACAATTTACTGCCTTAGTTATTCCCTTTTTCATTCCTCCAAGGAGAGTCTCAAAAAATTAAGCCCAGTTAGTTGTTCATTCCCATGGGGGTGTCAGAGTCCCAATTAGGATCAGTAGCAGGGACTGTGTCTGGGCCTACATGATTGCCCTGAGGGTTTTGGACAAATAAGTCATCTGCTTCCCAGCAAATCACCTCAAAGTTTCATTCCTTTTCCAACGGGAGGGGGGTGCGACAGGTTGCTAGAATGAATTGAACATCTCTTGATGAGAGATTAAAGGCTAAGGTCAAAGTTTGGAACTCATCTACAAATTTCCTGGGGTTCTCAGCATACCTTACTAGCTTTTCTTTACACTGTTGTATGTCAGTTATAGAGAAGAGGGCCTGCACTCAGACTGGCCTCTCAGCTCCTGCTACTTTCCTAAGGGATAGCAGGGCTAAAGGGGTACTTGAATAGGGTGTTTCCCTCTGAATGTGAGAAGAACTTTGCAGGCATCTTGGTTTTTGCTCTTGGATTTGAGCCTCAGGAACACTTGGCAAAGGGTTATGTGAGGGTGGTTGCTGTTCCCCCTGAGAGACACACAGCTCTTGTAAAGTGAGGTCATCTACAACATCTAGTTCTGACTTAGGACTTTCATTTGGGGGACTTTCATTTCTGGGAGTTTTGCAGATTGTTGGGTTTTGGAATAGGGTAATGAAGGCCTGTATATATGGGACTTCTGATCATTTATCCTGCCTTTTGGAAAATAGGTCTAATTGCGGGATGGTGTTATAATTAAGGCTACCATTGACCACCCATTGCTTGTGACTGTTCAACTGATATTGGGGCCATACGGTATGCAGTAAAACATCAAATTTTTTTTTCCTTATATTGTCAGGGTCAAATTGATTCCAGTGGTTCAGGATGAAGCCACATAGGGAATAAAGTGGAATGGACGGTTGCCCATAATAGTCTGGAAGAAAGAAGAGGACTTTGAAAAATGGAGGGCTTATTAGATTACCCAAATTTTACCTGGGGTATCCCTCTGGAAAAACTCTGGGTCTTGTCTGCGGTCTCTAGGGGCATCCTGGGCCCCATCTTCTCAGACATCTTTGACCTTAGATGGGTGACAGCACCACTTTGGAATGGTTCTCTCCACCACTGATGACCCACCAGAGCTTTCTTTCTTGTCTTTGGATGAAGGCCTTGACTTCTAGCATCCTTATAGTTTGGTAAGGCCATGCTTTCCATTTTAACTTTATCCAATATGTTCACAGGCAGAATCTCTTCTACAATTAATTTTCATAAACCTATAACTTGTTCAAACCTTTGGATTTTCCCATCTTACTTAAAACAGTTCTTTAACCCTCTAAACTTAGGCAAGATAAGTGTCATTAAAAAAGACAACTGCATGCTTCTTTTTAAGATTATTGCTTTATATGGTACAATTTTTGGAAACTTCTGCTACCATCTTGTTATCAACCCAAGGATGAAACATTTAACCTAGAGTAAGGTTGATCAAGGGACTCATTGGGAAATAGAGCCAGACTGTGAACTGTATTAAACTCAAGGGACCTTCTACCTATGAATTTCTTGTCGTATGAAATACTAAGTTTCCCTATCTTTATGCTAGTTAGAATCAAGGATTTTTCTATTTTTGAATCCAAACACTTCTTAACTAATAAGCTACTTTCTTTACATTTTTGTTTTGCAATCTGATACTATTAAACTGTTTTATCAGTTCTAAGACATTTAAATTTCTTACGGTTTTAAGCATGTCATCTGAAAACAATTATAAGCTCCAACATGTAATGAGCTTTGAAGTCATTACTCCATTCCTTACAGCAAGAAAAAAAGTTTAAAAAGAAAAACTAAAATCAACAGCTATTTTTGAACTCAACAGAGCTGAGTTTGCAGAGCTATCTAGCACCCTGAAGTATGAGAGGACAGATAAATCTAGATAAACACATTGTAGATCTACTGACCTGGAGCCGAAGTTGCTGGATTCAGAAATACATGAGTGGTAATTTTGACAAGTTCCTGGAGGCTAAATTAACTAGTGTTAGAGTGAGAAAGAATATTTAAAAACAAATGGTTTATGTAAGCAGAGAGATGGAAACTCTAAGAAAGGGTCAAAATGCAGTGCTAGAAGTCAAAACATTGTAGCAGAAATAAAGGATATCATTGATGGGATCATCAAAAGACTAGTACAGTCCAGAAAAGAATCAGTGAGCTCAAAGATATGTTAACAGAAATCTCCAAAATGTAAATGCAAGACAAAAAAGTAATAACAACATTAAAACAGAACATAATATTGATGATCTGTGGGGTAATTATAAAAAGTAACATATCTTAATTGGCAAAAGAGAAGAGAAATAAAGAACAGAATAAAATAATTATTTGAAGTAATAATGGCGGAGAACATTCCAAAATTGACAGATACCAAAAACCAAAAAACAAAACCAAGGACAAACAAAACAAAAGAAACAAAAATAAAGCTACAAGAAGCTCAGAGAACATTTACCAGAATAATAAAAAATTACACCTAGACATATTATATTCAAACTGAAGAAAACCAAATACGAAGAGAAATATCTTCAAAGGAGCTAGGAAATAAATATACCTTACCCATAGTGGAACAAAGATACAATTGTATCAGACTTCTCATAAACTAGGCAGGAAAGAAGAGTGGAATGGAACACAGAAAGTGATGAAAGAGAAAAAAATCCAGTATCCTTGAATCCAGCAAAATTACCTTTCAAAAGTGAAGGAGAAATAAAGACTTTGTTAGACAAACAAGAACTGAGGGAAATCATCACCAGCAGACATTATCGCCTTGCAGTAAATGTTAAAAGAAGTTACTCAGGAGGAAAGAAAGTGATATAGGTCAGAAACTTGGATATAAATTTAAAAAGAAAGAGTTTTGGAGAAGGAACAGATGAAGGTAAAATTAAATCTTTCATTATTTTTATTCATAATATAAAAGAGAACTGCTTAATAATAACAATATATTGGGTGATTATAGCACATTAATAAGTGAAATCAATGACAGCAATGTCACGAGATGAAAGACAGAAATTGAGAATACTCAGTTATAAGATACCTGTACTGTGTACTCATGAAGTGATACAGTATTATTGAGGTAGACTTGATTAGTTAAAAATGCATTGTTACAAACTCTAGCTCAACCTTCATATGTTTTAAGATATGTATAGTTAATATGTTATGAGAGAGGATAAAATATAATCATAAAATTCTTAATTAAAATTAGTAAATACAGAAAAACAGAAGAAAATACAGAGTATGATAAATAGAAAACAGTTACAAGCATGATAATAAAGCAACTATATCACTAATTACTTTAAATATGTAAATATGAATGATCAAATTGTACCAAGTAAAGGACAGAGACTGTTAGACTGGATTTAAAAACAAACCAACAAACAAATAAAAAAAATTCCCAAAGGCCCAATTATATGTTATCTGCAAGAAATCCACTTTAAGAATAGACTCAGATTGGTTAGAAGTAAAGGGGCAATATACCATGCTAAGGCAAATCAAAACACAACTAGAATAGTTATATTAATTTTCAAAACAAAATGACTTCAGAGGACTGAAAATTATCAGGAATAAAGAGGGGTTAGTGCTCTCAAACACATAACAATTATTAATGACTATGCACCTCACAATGTACCATTAGAAATCACACCACTGCAGGCCAGGCGCAGTGGCTCACTCCTGTAATCCTAGCTCTCAGGGAGGCAGAGGTGGGAGGATAGCTTAAGGCCAGGAATTCGAGACCTTCCTGGGCCATATAGCAAGACTCCGTTCCCCACAAAAGGGGGAAAAAAAAAGACCAAAATAATAAAAAAAAAAAAAAAAAAAGAAAAAGAAAGAAATCACGCCACTGTCCAGCCTGGGCAAGCGAGCAAGACTTTGTCTCAGAAAGAAAGAAAAAAAAAAAGAAAAAGAAAGAAAAAGAAATGAAAAGAAAAAATAGCAAGAATTACTTATTATGAAAGATTCCTTGAATTCAATATAAGAATACAAGAACTTGAAAAACTATCGATATTCCACTAGTAGTTGTAATGGAACAGAATAAAATTAGACATGACTATGGTTAATAACTAATATTTTATGTCTCAATCAGTATCAATATGCATCCAAATGTCTTGATACTTTTAGTTCCCTCTAGGCAAGGAACTTACCAATTATTTGAAAAATTTTATAACATAAAATACATGAGGGATTGAATGCAAGTTTTTCCATTCACACATCGACATTCATCTATGTGTCACTATGGAGTACTTGTTAAACAAATGCTATTTGGCCTAATGGAATAGATGTTAATATTAACAAAGGGTTGACTTGGACTGGAAAGTCAGGAATGGAAAAAGAGGGATAAAAGACCTTGCATTTTGAAGACAGGGGACTAAAGTAGAAGGATGCGGCCTCAAACTCTCTTGAGTACAATTGACTTGGACATATTTAAACCTCTTAGGACAGGATTTGAGTAATTTTTCAACCTTGATGAGATGACAGTGCAGAGAAAAAGTTTACTTTCTTTATCAACATAGAATAATTTTTTTTTAATTTTAATTTATTTTAAAGAGATGAGGTCTTATTCTGTCAACCAGGCTGGAGTGCAGTGATGTGATCATAGCTCACTGCAGCCCTCAACTCCTGGGCTCAAGCAATTGTCCCACCTCAGCCACCTGAGTAGCTAGGACTACAGGCATGTGCCACTATGCATGGCTAATCTTTTGAAAACTTTTCTGTAAAGTTGGGGTCTCGCTATGCTGCCCAGGCTGGTCTCAAACTCCTGGAATCAAGCGATCCTCTCACCTTGGCATCTCAAAGCACTGAGATTACAGGCATGAGCCATCATGCCCTGCCAATAATTATTCTTTAAGTCAATTAGTGGTGAACATAACCCCAGTGCTATAATAAGATGTGTTCATATTTTTTTATAAATAAAATGGGTACAAACCTTAGCTTCTAAGAAAAAGAGAGAAAATTATATATTTTCCAAACAAAAATTGCTTCCCCCCAACTGGTTTCCACTTCCAAATTTTTTCATGAATTGAACAAAGATACATTCTATCGAATATTTTTGTTTGGGGGATACTATTATCTCTATTTGATACTTTAAGATTATTACAGAAAGTTTTATCTCTAATTTTCCTAAAAGATACAAGATAAAGAAACTTTTCAGATGTTTCGTGTGTTCAGGAATCTGAAAGTAACATACATTTTAAATTATTGTATTAAAGCTTTATTATAATACAAAGCTTATTATTGTACAAGCTTATAAGCTTTAATATATTATACTATTACAGACTTTTAAATTTATACTTACACAAATAAAGCTGAGAATAGTGAAATATTACTTCATATTTAAAAACTTATTAACTATAAAATGTTTTAGGGAAATAAAAATTTATTTTGTGTTACCTATTTTGACTTAATAAAATGAAATAATTTTGAATGTATTTACTGATGCAATCATATTAGAAATTTTAAAAATAAAATATGAATTTTAATGAATGTTAATGTTAATTATATCTTATCACCCACTAAATTTTGGTTGATGAACTGAAAAGATATATTTAAATATTGTCTTTCTTGGAGGATTAGAAAGAATGCAGTTGTTGACATTAAATCAGATGCAAATTTAACATCTTAGAATATATTTTCTAGAGTAGCAGAGTCAGAAATTTGTATTCATGATTACATATAAGGTTTCTAAAAAAGTAATACACAAAATGTTTTCCCCAGGACAGATACATATTTCTTAAGAATTGCAAGTATTAAGATAATTAAAATAATTACAAGAATTGTGAGTATTACAATTATCCCATACAAACTTCTTACTATTTTGTTAACTGTAACATTAATTTGAAATATATATTTTTCTAATTTTACTATTACAAAATAACTATTAAGTTTATTTTTGAGAGATGAACATTCACTGAAAGTATGAGACATTTTATGTATAAATTGCATACAGTTAATCATCTGCAATCTAGTCTGTAATTAAAGGACAATTATGAAACATTTCTGAGTGCTAATTTTAACTTTTAAGTACAATCACCAACTTTAGAAATGAGTCAATGTAAGAAATCAGTCAGAAAATGTCTTTTCATTTTTCTGGTTATCAATATTTTTTGCATCATTACTGTGAAAATAATAGTGATTTTAAAAGATATTATTATTGTTATAATAAAAATTCAGATAACATTCACAAGTACTAAATAAGCATGATTTAAATAGACATAATATAATTCAGGTTGAAGCTAAATTTAAATGGTAAAGAGATGAATGATTTAAGTATCTCCCAAATATGTCTCTTAGGTTACCTTGTGTGACAAGGAAAATGAAGAAGAGAAAGAGAAAGAGAAAGAGAAGAAATCCCACATTTGCACACAGAGATTAAAATATTTTAGAATTGTTTGAAGCTTTATTGAGTTTTCCAGATAAAAGCTTACCAAAGAATCTTTGAAATGCTACATAAGTGCTTAGGAAAATAAGATGACTATAGTGATAAATAAATGCAATGAATGCAATAATGAACAAATGAAAGGAAGAACATATATAGAGAGAAGGTAAGAAAACAAAACACAGTCTTTTGAGTAGTAGACAAAAGTAGTAGACAAAAAGTATGAGAAAAACATAAGCACATAAATAAACCAAAGAAGTAAAGCTCTTGGGTACTACAATGTTCTAGGATCTGGAAAAAGAAGATTTTTACAAAGAGCATATGGTGAAACTATAAAAAACTTTGGAAAAGGATGAACAAGGCAACTGGTTTCAAATTTTTGGGATAATGGATGTTTTTAAAAATATATAGATTTCAATAGTTGTGGGGTTAAGGGTATAAAGCAGAATGAAGAAACTGAAGAAACAGAAATGCAGATTATTCCTAAAGGATTGGCAATAAAATAAAAGAGTACATTTAAAGAAAATTATAGCTGAATTAAGAGAGTTTGAACACATTTATAAACATAAATAAATAAATAAATAAATAAATAAATAAATAAATAAATAAATAAATAAATACCAAAAGGAGTAAAAAACCAAAAGGACTACTGAAGATCTAACAGAGGAAAGTCATTGTGGAGACAAATGAGAAGACACAAGGGTGGATGAGAACTAAGAGGACAGTACCACTTTCTCCAAAAAAAAAGGTGGAAAGTAGTAGAGAACTTACAGAGTATTTGTACATGGAGAACACTCTTTGCAATAAGAATAGAAACATTCTCATGAGGCTAAAGTAGTAGACAAAAAGTTTTGCCATGAATTAATGGAAGTCAGATGAAATTACCTTGTATTTGTTATAGTTCTTATCTCTGCATTTTGGGAGGATTGTAGTATGCTGGAGGAGATAATAGTGGATTGATTTAACTTAAGAATACTGATACATACAAGCTAGTGATTCCAGCATTTACTTTTTCTCAACATTTTATGTAATGAGTCCAGCTGCAACTAGAGTGCCACTATACTGCAAATATTTGGTGTCCTCCCACAATCTCCTTTACCTGATTGGGATACTCATTCTCTAGTTGTTGTGAGGGTTGCCTTCTAATGCCCTCCTTCTCTAGAGAATTCTTCTTAGCAAATGGGAGACCCCTTCCCCAGAAGGTTGTATCCCACCTACCCACCAGAGAGTGAGCGCCCCATAACTAACCATCTCGGTGTACAAAACGGCGGCATCCTTTCCTCACGGGAAAGGGGCGGGTACAACTCTGTAGTGAAACTTGTGCTTCAGATCTCTCTGGAGGACCAGGTTGAAGTTAATCTATTCAACTGGGACTACATCCATGCTTAGTTCTCTTTTACTGCCTTATTTGGCTTTTTCAATTTTTGTTTCTCCCTGTCTCTCTGATGAGAGCTCCCTGAGCAAATCACTTTTACAAGAATTCTTGCCTCAGATTCGGTTTATAGAAATCCCTAATTGAGGCCAGGCGCGGTGGCTCATGCCTGTAATCCCCCAGCACTTTCTAAGGCCGAGACTGGTGGATCGCCTGAGGTCAGGAGTTTGAGACCAGCCTGATCAACGTAGTAAAACCCCGCCTCTACTAAAAGTACAAAAATTACGCGGGCATGGTGGCACACGCCTGTAGTCCCTGCTACTCGGGGGGCTGAGGCAGGAGAATTGCTTGAACGTGGGAGAGGAAGGTTGCAGTGAGCCCAGATGGCGCCATTGCACTCCAGCCTGGGCAACAGAGGGAGACTCCATCTAAAAATAAATAAATAAACAAACAAATAAAACGCTAATTAAAAACGCTTCAGGTGACTTGTAGAGATAAAATTTATAACATTAATTCAATCTGTGTTCTATTCTGATTTTGAACAAGTGGCGTAACTTATCTATATCTGCTTTCATTGTTACGAAAGAGGCTAATTAGTTTTATTTTCAAACATATACCAAATGCAGAGCCATTTATCAATTTTGTGTTTGAAATAGTAAAATATCCATAATTACCAATGTAATTTAAGCAGATAAATACCAATGAAAACACCTGAAGAATCTATTCTTTGGTTCCTCATACCTATGCCCCAAGAATTCTTTTGCACATCAAATTGTACTACCCCAAATTTCCCTTTAGAATTCAGTCATCCTGTATCTTTACAAATCTCTCTATAGTTAAAGAAAGTGTTTATGAAAAGTAGTAGAAGATTTGAATAATGATGTTTTGTAATCCCATGGTTCATTATAAACAATGACTTTTCAACTATTGCCTTTTTTCTTTGAAAGGCGAGGATATTAGTAATCTCATACTTCTTTCTATATATGCTCTTTATCAGCTTCTGATCTTTGAAAACTACAGTGTAATTTGTATATTATAAGCATCTATTATATTCAGTTAGATTTTCTAACTTTAATTCTAATCTTTATCACTGTTCTCATATTTAAGTGAACCCAAATCTCACAATGTTTTTTTTTCCACATATCTCATTCCTGAGACCTCTTTGCCTTTGTCCTCTCCATAACTGACTGGATAATTATTGTTAACCAATTTTCTTCAAGAAGCACTGGTAGGTATTATCTATCCTAAATTTGTACATATTCAAGGATATTTGGCTATTGGATTCATGTTTTAGTAACATATTATCTACTTACATAACAACATTTGTTAAAATATATCAAACCTAGGGCAATGTGAAAATTTGAAAATTATAACTTTATGGCTGAATGAATGTGCACAATTTGAGCATTTCTATATAATCATTATCCAGATGAAGAAAAAGATCTTTAACAATCCAGAAGCCCCTCCTACACCCTACAATCAATAACCGTAACTTTCTTTCTGAAGATAAACACAATCGATTTAAAACACTATAGTTTTGCTTATTTTTGAATATTTTAAAACTGGAATCTTATGGCAGGTACTTTTTTGTGTCTATTTTGTTCTCAATATTATGTTTGTGAGATCTTCCCATACTGTTACATACAGCAAATTTATTCTTTTTCTTTGCTCTACAGTGTTCCATTGCACGAACATAACATAATTTAGTTAGCCATGCAACTGTCTTTGACTTTGTGTTGTTACCAGTTTGAGCTATTATGAATTGTGCAGCCAGAAATATTTTTGTATGTGTCTTTTAGCCAACATGTGTACACATTTCCATTGAGCAAGAGAAATGTTTGGTCATAGAGTATATGTAATATCCAGCTTTAGTTGATACGACTAGTTTTCAAAATGGTCAAACCAATTTACTCTTACTTACATTGTATCTGAATTCAAAAATTAAAGTCTTTTTATTTTAGCAATTCTTGTAAGAGTACAACGATGTTTAATTCTGTTTTTCATTTGTATTTACCTGATGTCTAATAAAATTTAGAAATCTTTTATATATTTATTGCATATCTTCTGTGAACTGCTCCTTTAGTAGTATTTTTCCCATTTTTAAATTTTTTTTTTGTAATGACTTCTAGGAATTTATTTTTATATTTTCTGGATATAAGTTGTTCTTTAGAAAAATGTACTGCAAATATCTTCTCCTACTGTCTGGCTTGTGTTTTAACTCTCTTAATGATAAAATTTGATGAGAAAAGGCTTAATCTTAAAATTCAATTTAACAATTATTTCCTTAATTGTTTAAACAATTCATATCCTGTTTTAGACACTTTTATCTCCTTTATTATAATGAAGGTATTATATATCCTAGAAGATTTCATTTTACCTTCCACATTTAGAATCTATACCTCTCTGAAAATAACATGTATCATGTTAGGTGTGAGCCAACGTTCTTTCCCTCATAGGAGAAATATAATTCTCCTAAAATTAGTTATTGAAAAGGCCAGTATTTTGATAATTCTGTGAAGTTCTATATTTTGTTATAACTATCTATATATGTATGCACTACTTGATTTTTATTCCATATCATTGGTTTATGTTTCATTTTGCACAAATATCCCACTGTCTTCATTATATCAAATATCTGATTTTTATACCTGTTAGAGTAAATCCTCCAACTTTGCTCTTAAGATTGTCTTGGCTGGGCTTGGTGGATCATGCCTGTATTCCCAGCACATTGAGATGCCAAGGAGGGGTGGATCATTTGAGGTCAGGAGTTCATGACCAGCCTGACCAACATGGTGAAACCCTATCTCTACTAAAAATACAAAAACAAAATTGCCAGGTGTGATGGCACTCACCTGTAATCTCAGCTACTAGGGAGGCTGAGGCAGGAGAATTGCTTGGACCCAGGAGGCAGAGGTTTCAGTGAGGTGAGATCACACCACCGCACTCCAGGCTGGGTGACAGAACAAGACATCATCTCAAAAAATAAATAAATAAATAAAATATGTATATAGAGAGATTGTCCTTGCTATTGTTAGACTTTTGTTCACCATTTATATTTCTCAGTAATAAACTGCAGAATTCTTGCATAAACTTTTATAGACATATTTTAGATAATGCCTTTGATGCTACTGTAATACTTAAAATTTTATTTTCTAATTATTTATTGCAAGTTTTTCTTATGATTTCCTCATTATTGTGACTTTCCTTATGTCTGTCTGTATGTATGTACTTGTGTAAAGTACACAAATATGTATTTTCTACAAATCAATACAGTAATTGATTTTGTTTCTTTCACATTAATCTTATAATTTATTTATTTTGTATTTTGCACAATAATCTACAGTGCAATGCTGAATAAAAGTAGTGAAACAGGACATCCCTGACTTTTTTAAAAAACATAGCAGAAAAGACTTTAGCGTTTTCCCTTTAAATGTGCTTGTTTAGAATATTTCTGCATATTTTTAATCATATTTAGGAAGTTCCCATTCATTAAAATTTGATAAATATCTACATTTAATAATGTTTATTATAATTGAATGTAATTATATTCATCCATTTCTCCTGATTCGAAAACTTGCATTCCTGGAATATTCACATCATAATTGTGTTTTTTATCCTATATGCACATATTATTGGCTCTATTTTGCTACCTTTTTAAGTGGATTATCTCATCATGTTCACAAGACATATTAGCCTTTAATGTTTCATTGTAATATCCTTGACAGGTATTGGTTTTAAATGTAATCTGGATTAATAAAATTTGAAGAATTATTTTCTCCTTTTGTTAATCTCTGAGAAAACAAATATTTTTAAATATTCCCAGGGAAGCTATCTCAGCATTAAATTAATTTATTAGAATGTACAACTACTTCATGTACTTTTCATAGACTGTATTTGGCAGCTGACTGCAGTGTTCTACATGTATCAAGTCCAATTTTTCATTTACTTTGTCCAACTATGTTTTGGCAGATTTTTAGCTCTATTTTTCAGTTTTTGAGAATGCTTTATTCAAATTTCTAATATGATGTTGTATTTGTCAATTTTTCCTTTATGTCTGTCATGTTTTAAAATAAATATTTAAACTCTATGTCATTAAGTACATAAAAATTAGGATTTTTATTTACATAGTGGATTGGATATTTTATTATTCCAAGATAACTATCTGAAGTAGTGCTCTTGACTCAAAAATCTTAATGTTCTGAAATGAATATAACAGTTTTCTTTTGTCACTGTTCAAATGGTTTATAATTTCCATGTATTTATTTCCAACCTTTCTGCTTTCTTATATTTAAAATGCGTCTCTATAGTAAGCAACATTTTAAAAAATCAAATTTTATAACCCTTTTATTATTGTCAACAAGTTTATTCAAATCTAAATGTCAGTCTTAGATTTATATTTGTCCCAGCTGTTCTGTGTTCATTTTATTTCTATTTTAAAAATATGCATTCTAAATATTTTATCTGTATTAACTTTTTAGTTATAAATTATTTTACCATTATTTTAGTGAGTAGTCCAGAAATGAAAATGTACACTATTGACTTATGAAAGCCTAATATCAATATTCACTTTTGCCATTTCCCAGACAATACAAGAACCTGAAATATTTTATGTGTATTAGTTCTCTGCTTTCATACAGTTTTGCTATGTATTTTAAGACAGTATATATTTCTTAAGTCTCATAAGGATAGTGTTTCATCTGGATTTATATATTTTAGTTTTTAATGTTATTTATTTCTTCCTGCACCACCATGCTCTTTCATTTGCTATCATTTTCGGGTGTTTCTTTGTTTTTTTTTGAGACAGTCTCGCTCTGTCGCCCAGGCTGGAGAGCAGAGGCACACGCGCAAGCTCTGTCTCCCGGATTCACACCAGTCTCCTGCCTCAGCCTCCCGAGTAGCTGGGAATACAGGCACCCGCCACCACGCCCGGCTAATTTTTTGTATTTTTAGTAGAGACGGGGTCTCACTCTTTTAGCCAGGATGGTCTCGATCTCCTCACCTCATGATCTGCCCGCCTCAGCCTCCCAAAGTGCTGGGATTACAGGCGTGAGTCACCGTGCCCGGCCTCATTTGCTATCATTTTCTATTTGACTAAAACCACTTTACAGAATGTTTTATTCTGGGATTTTTATATAAGTATTTTTTTAAAATATTATTTGTGGGCTAAGGATTTTATATTGATTCTTATTGTTTTTACAGAATTTTAGAAAAATCTATATTTTCAAATTTTCTTTTGTAATGATGGTATTCATTTTTTTATTTTATTTAAAAGTAGTATGTACCACCTTCTTTCTGCTTTCTGTATTTCTTCTGTGCCTACAAATGTAGTTTTCTTTGTATTTCTCTCACTTGGAGTTTGTAGTGGTTCTGGAATCTGTGGCATTTTCATCAGAGTGAAAAGTCTCCCCTCAGATATTAGCTCCTCTAATATTCCTTCTATCCCATTGTTCTTCCTTCCTTTTCTGGGAATCCTATAAGCTTTTCATTGTTTTCTAAAAGTTTTTTCCTATATTTTCAACTTAAAAATAAATATCTGTTCTTTAGACTTGGGAAGTTCTTCTGATCAATCTCTCATTTCCTTAGGTGTATCTAATCAATGAAAATCATCTAATATATTTATTGTGTGTTTTATTTCTAGAATTTCATTTTATCCTTTATTTTATAATTTTCAGTTCTATATTGATACTCTTCTTCTTTTGTAAGTTCTTGACATATTAAGCATAGTCATTTAAAACTCCACATCTGATAACAACAGTGCTTGTATTTCTTGTGACCATGCATCTCTGCCTTTTGTCTTTTAATTTTAATTAATTCATACTTTTACTCACTTTAATATTTTTATTGGATCCTGGATATATGTATAAAAACTTATGAATAAAATTTTAGGCTCTTAATGATATTATTTTCCTCCAGAGAGGATTAACTTTTCTTCTATCAAATACTAAGTGTAAGGAATTGAGCTGCTTTAGTGTAAGTCTTTAGCTTTAGTGAGGACTTTCATGTAGTTCACTCTTTAATCATTTGACCTATGGCAGTCTGAGAGCCACTGAACGCCATCAACTGGTGGAAGGCCATCAACTCTGCATATTTGTTCTTCATCCCTTAAACTGATGACTGCTTTGCTTGTTTTCTTGCCTTATCAACTACTGCTTGTTGATCAATTTCTGTCTCTAAGACATGGTTGTAGAAACAGCAAATGCCTCAAGGAACAAATAAACAAGAAATGTCATGTTTCACTCTGTAGACTTTGTTTCTGTCCAATATGTTATTTTAGAATGTACCTTCTGTTCCATTAGTTGGGTTTCTCTTATTCAGGAATACCAGTAATGCTTTGTTAGTTCCTTTTTATCTAGCTTCCTTTTCAACTCGTTCCTCTCTACTTGTTTCGCTCTGTCTCTTTATTATGTTTCTCTGAGTCATCAATTCAATTTTCAAAAATGTCCTTTCAATTTCCCAACGTTTTTAAATTTTTTTTTAATTATAACGACGCAGGTGCAATGGCTCACACTTGTAATCCTAGCACTTTCACAGGCTGAGGCTTTCCTCTATGATAAAATCATATTGTATTTTTTTCTACGGTATTTTTGAACATGATTGCTCTTTTCTCCTTGCTACTTGTTTCTACATGTAAAGTATAATCTTTGTTTTTTGGTGGTGGGCTGGTCATATCTGATTAAATGAGGTTTCATGTTAAATAATACTCTAGATATGGCTTTGACTGCAAAACTGATTTTTTTAATTATGAAACATAAAAGAAGAACAGATGTTTAATGAACCTAAATAAACAACTGTACTTCATATAAGGTAACTCAGTGGAATATTTGTTTACATGATTTGAATATTCTTTGATTCAGGGACAATTTGACACTGTGTAAAAAGGATTTACATCAGTTTATACAGAACGGTATACTACAGTTTTTCTCAAGCTTTTTGGTATTCGCATAACTTTATAATTTTAAATATTTTTGAAAAATCCAAAGAGTTTTTGTTTATATGGGATAAATTTATCAATATGTATTATAATATTAAATAATAAACCTAATAAACATAAACATAAATATTTATGTAAAGAAAACTGTTACCCAAAACAAAAGTACAGTACAATGAGTAGAATTGTTTTATTAATTTTGAGAATTTGTTTGTACACCTTAATAGAAAACAACTGAATTTTCCTATCTGCTTTGAATCTATTGCAATATCACATGTTGCATATAGCTTTTGGAAAACTTTCCTGCACGACTGTTCAGAGAATGAAAGTGAAAAATAACATATTATTTAAATAACATATTATTATGAAAATAGTTTAGACTTTGAAGACATTCTGAAAGTATCTCTAAGACCTCTGATGGTTTGATAACTTAGAAGAAAAAAAAATTATAGTAGATTCATCAGAAAACAGATGGACATTGACATTCAAAATAATACAAACCACACTCTAAATAACTAGTAGCTGCCAGGGGAAATTTGGTCACTTGATTAAGTTAGTTTCATGTGTACCTGAGAAATAAATGTTTGACTGCCTATCTAATCAGAATGAGAATAAAATGCTGTAGCAGAAGAAGTTCATCCAACTATATAAAAAGCCAACCTCTTCAGAGGCCAGTAACCTGCCTGTGTTTAAAAAAAAAAATCAGGAATATGAAAAAGAAGTCAACAGAAAGTATTCAGTTCACATTAGAATATCTGTTATCTGGGCCAATTCACAAATGGTAAATATATATATATATATTAATACAGATAATAGAAGATTGATTCTTCAAGAGCAATTTTCATTTGAATAAAGAAAAGCCAGAGTCTAGTTTTGCACTAATATAATATTTGTAAGTAAAGGATTCATACTCTTCTTCTAAAAGTGATTTTCATATAAACAAACTCATCAAAACTGGTCAAACATTGCCAAAATTGGAACACATTTGATAACTTATTTTCAGAATAAAATATTAGAAATGAAGACAAATAAAATTTATTTCCCTCAATTCCCATACACACTGAAGTTTTGTCTTTCACTATGTTCTTTTATAGTCTAGAATATACAAGAACTTTATAACTGTCTTTTTTGAAAATCAGAAAATCATCTCATAGTTTTGCATACACAGTTGTATTTCTCTGTTAATACCAATCCTGCTGTAGTTGCAACTACCCATATTAATCATAATTTTAACCAAAGTAAATTTCTTCTATTTCATAAAGAAAATGCAGAAGTAGATAAGCAAGTAATATCTGTCTGATATAATCACTTTGCAGAGTCAGAAAGTTAAAGTTCCAATGCCTCTTGAAAATTACTTTTGGAGCCAAGACAAGCCATGCCATCAGATGCCGTTCTCAGGTAATTCAGTGTAATTGTCTGTGATATGTGAATCTAATGAGCATCTTCATAGAACTTCCAAAGCTGCTAACATATAACTTTTTAAAAGTTCGAAGCATGACTATTATATAAACAGAAAACACATGTGTCAAATTTTATTTATTGTATTCATCAGTGACAGAACCAGTAGGTTATTAAAACTATGTCAAAAGATAATTCAATGAACAGAGATTTATTTCATTAAAGAATTCACAAAAGCTTGTTAATAAAAATTAGTAAAAATTTTAAATGTCTGATAACCCTTTAAACTGAAATCCTAAAATCTCTGAGCTTATCTTTTCGACCTGACAAAAACCTGTGAGTTAACATTTAATTTCACAGTTTCAGGGCCCTAATAAAATAGTAAATAGGAAAGTAAAACACAGGTGCATCCTCCTAGATAATTAAATAATTCTTCAGTGAGCCTGTTAAACAATGACATTGAAAGGACATGCAGTTATACTCCTGTTTTAGTTTCAACTTATATTTTTTTCTTAAGAAAAGTAATGGTAAAAAGAATTTGACACACATAAAAAGGCTTAAACAAGGTCGCTCAAAGACACAAAGTATAATTCATTGCAACTTTTACAACCTGATGCCACTCCTGCCAGGTTGGGTGGAAGAAACTGTAGTATACCTAGTGTCAGCTTTTTATTTTAAAAATTAGCTAGTAGTATTATTAAGTAGTAAGTATTAAAAATATAAGCAAGAACAAATTTGACCCAATAATGTATACTTTAAACCTATTCACAATCAAGCAGGTAGAACAAGATGGCTGAACGGAAGCCTTGAACCATCATCCTCCCCACATGAATACCAAATTTGACAACTATCTACACAAAAATCACCTTCATAAGAACCAAAAATCACGTGAGCAATCACAGTTCCTGGTTTTAATGTTATATCACTGAAAGAAACACTGAAGAGATAAGGAAAGACAGTCTTGAATCAGTGATACCACCCCTCCCCAATCCACTGGCAGTGGACCTGTGGTGTGGAGAGACAATCTGCGTGCTTAGGGGAGGGAAAGTGCAGTGACTATGAAACTCCACATTGATCTCAGTGCTGCCCTGACACAGTGGAAAGCAAAACTGGGCTGAACTCAGCTGATGCTCACTTATGGAGGGTGTATTTAGACCAGTTCCAGAAAAAGGGAAATCACCCTTCCCAGTAGTTGGAACATGAGTTTCTGAAAGCCTCGCCGCCATGACCTACAGTGCTCCAGGGTCCTAAATAAACCTGAAAGACATTCTAGGCCAGAAGAACTGCAACTCCTAGACCAGTCTTAGAGCTAAGTCCCAGGCCTGGAAACATTCATCACAAGCTGAGTGAAAAGCATCTGGGCCTTCAGGGGACATTGGTGATAGTCTGGCAGTACTTCCCATAGAGCTGTGGTGGTCACGGCCACAGGGAGAGGCAGCTGTGCCTGTGGAAAGGAGATGGAGAAGTTGCAAAATATTTGTCATGTGTTTCGTGAATAGCTTAGCTACAATAGAATGGAGCACTATGTAGATTTCTAAGGTTTCCAACTCTAGTCCCTGGCCCCTGGATGGCATTTCTGGACTCACCTGGGGCCTGGGGAATTTGCCACCCTGCAAGGAGGGAAACAATCGAGACTGGATTCACTCTCTACTGATTGTAGAGTGCTAGGGTCTAGAGCAAACATAGGTGGTAGCCAGGTAATGGTCCTCGAGTGAGACCCAGCACTGTGCTGGTTTCAATTCTGACCAAGTGCACCATCAGTGGTGATCACAGGGGTGCTTGTGACAACCAACCAATGCTCCGAGTAGCTCAACACAAAGAGAAGGACGCAATTTATTTGGGAGAACATAAGGAGAGAGAACTAGAGTCTCTATTAGAATCCAGAGAATTCTTCCAGAACTTATTCAAGACCACCAAGGTGCTAGCTCCATAGGTCTGACAGAGCCAGAGTTACCGGACTTGGGGTGCCCCCAGTGCACATACAGCTTAAATAGCAACACCAAAGCCACTGGGAATACCTGGATAGCTCCCCAAGAAGGACAGATACAAATAAGCCCAGATAGTGAAGATTAAAATAAATACCTGACTCATCAATATCTAAATACCGGCGAATATTCAGAAGCATCAGGACCAATCAGGAAAACATGACCTCACCAAATGAACTGAATAGGGCACCAGGGATCAATCCTCGTAACACACAGACATGTGATCTTTCAGACAGAGAATTCAAATAGCATCAGAATCTCTAAATAGCAGAATTGATCAAGCAGAAGAAAGAATTAGTAAGTCTGAAGACAGGCTATTTGAAAATACATAGTCAGAGGAGACAAAAGAAAAGAGAATAAAAAATAATGAAGCATGCCTACAAGAACTAGAAAACAACATCAACAGGATAAACCTAAGAGTAATTGGCCTTAAAGAGGAGCTAGAGAAAAAAATAGGAGTAGAAAGTTTATTCAAACAGATAATAACAGAGATCTTCCCAAACCTAGTGAAAAATATCAATATGCAAGTACAAGAAGGTTATAGAATACCAAGCAGGTTTAACCTGAAGAAGATTACCTCAAGGCATTCAAATTCTAAAAGGTCAAAGATAAATAAAAAGTTCCTAAGTGCAGCAAGACAATATAAACAAATAACATACAAAGGAGGTCTTAGAAGTCTGCCAGTAGACTTTTCAATGGAAATCTTACAGGTCAGGAGAGAGTGACATGAAATATTTAACATGCTGAAGGGTGAAAAAAACAAACAAACCCACATTCACCCTACAATAGCATATCCAGTGAAAAACTTCTTCAGACGTGAATGAGATATAGAGTTTCCCAGACAAACTAAAGCTGAGGAATTTCATCAACACCATACCTTCTCTACAAAACATGCTAAAAGGAGTCTTCAATCAGAAATAAAAATACATTAGTGAGTACTAAGAGATCACAGGAAGTTACAAATGTCACTGGTAATAAATACTAAGCACACAGAAAAACACAGAATATTACAACACTAATTGTGATGTTTAAACTACTCTCATCTTCAGTCAAAAGACTAAAAGATGAATAAAAAAATAATAATTACAACATTTCAAGACATTTACAGTACAATAAGATATAAGTGGAAACAACAAAAAGTTTAAAAGCCAGGGAATAAACTTCAGATATTAGGGTTTTTATTAGTTTCTTTTTTGCTTGTCTGCTTGTTTATGCATATAGTGTTAAGTTGCCATCAGTTTAAAATAATGATTAATAAGATGTTATTTCCAAGCTTCATGGCAATCTTAAATCAAATACATACAACAAACACACACACACACACACACACACACACAAAGCAAGAAATTAAACCATACCACCAGAGAAAATCACCTTCACTAAAAGAGAGGAAAAAAGGAAAAAAGAGAAGACCACAAAACAACCCGAAAACAACAAAATGGCAGGCATATGTACTTATTATAAATCATAACATTGAATGAAAATGGAATTAACTCTGCAATCAAAAGACACAGAATGGCTGAATGGATTTTAAAAAATCAAGCCCAATGATCTGTTGCCTAAAAGAAACACACCTCACCTATAAAGACATATATAGACTAAAGAGATGGAAAAGTTAGTTATTCTGTGCCAATGGAAATCAAAAAAGAAGAAATGGCTATGATTACATCAGACAAAATAGATTTCAAGACAAAAACTGTAAGAGAAAAAGAAGGTTGTTATATAATGATGACAAGGTCAATTCAGCAAAAGGATATGATTGCTAGTATATATGTACCCAACACAAGAGCACAAGATATATAAAGCAAATATTATTAGAGCTTAAGAGAGAGATAGACCTCAATACAGTAATAGTTGGAGATATCATCACCCCACATTCAGCATTGCACTGATCTCCCAGAGAGAAAACCAGCGAAGAATGGTTGGACTTAATCTGCACTACAGAAGAAATGGATCTAAGAGATATTACAGAATATTTCATTCAATGGCTTCAGAATACACATTTTTGTCCTCCAGACATGAATCATTCTCGAGTGTTGATTGTATGTTAGATCACAGAACAAGTCTTAAATTAAAAAAAAATAATAATATCAAGCATTTTCTCTGACCTCAGTAAAATAAAACTAAAAATCAATGAGAAGAGACATTATGAAAACTGCAAGAACCCATGAATATTAAACAATATGTTCTTGTATGACCAATGCATCACTTAATGCATTAAGAACAAAATTGAAAATTTTTTGAAACAAATGATAATGAAAACACAACATAACAAAACCGATAGGATACATTGAAAGCAGTACCAAGAGAGAAGTTTACAGCTATAAGCACCTGCATCGAAAAAGGAGAAAAACTTGACAAATAATTTAATGATGCCTCTTAAAGAAATAGAAATGCATGAGCAAACAACACAAATTTAGTAAAGGAAAAGAAATAATATATATCAGAACAGAAATAAGTAAAATTGAAATGAATAAAACAATGCAAAAGACCAATGAAGTGAACATATTTTTGAAAAGATAAACAAAATTGACAATCCTTTAGCCAAACTAGAAAACAGAGAAAAAGCAAATACAATCAGAAATGAAAAAGGAGACATTACAACCAATACTGTAGAAAATCAAAGGATCATTAGTGGCTATTATGAATGAGTATATGCCAATTGATTGGATTATTTAGAAAAAATGAGATAAATTCCTAGACACATACAACCTACCAAAATTGAACAAGGAGGAAATTCAAAACCTGAACATACCCATAACAAATAGCAAGATCTAAGGCATAATAGAAAGAATCCTAGCAAAAAGAAAAAAAAAAAAAGGCTGTGACCTAATGGCTTCACTGCTGAATTCTACTGAATATTTAAAGAAGAACTAAAACAAATACTATGCAAACTGTTCTGAAAAATAGAGGAGGAATTCCTTCCAATGTCATTCTATGAGGTCAGTATTACTCAGATACCAAAGCCAGACAGAGACATCAAAACAAAAAACAAAATAAAAAATCCAAAAACCTACATGCCAATATCCCTGATGAACATTGGTGCAAAAGTCCTCAAAAAAAAAAAAAAAATTTAGCAAATGAAGTTCAACAACACTTTTAAAAAGATCATTCATCATATCATGACCAAGTGGGATTTATCCCTGAGATGCAAGGATGGTTCAACATCCACAAATTAATCAGTGTGATACGTTGTATGAGCAGAATGAAGAATAAGAACCATATAATTATTGTAATTATTCTGAGAATGCATTTAATAGAATACAATATCCCTTTAAGAAAAAAAACCCTCAAAAAATGGGTATAGAAGGAATATACCTCAATATAATAAAGGCCACATATGACAGCCCAACAGCTAGTGTAATACTGAAGGGGAAAAATTGAAAGCCTTTTTCTTCAAGATTTGGAATATGACAAAAATTCCCACTTCCATCACTGTTATTCAACATAGTGCTGGAAGTCCTAGCTAGAGAAAGAAATAATGAGCATCCAAATTGGAAAGGAAGATAACAAATTATTGTTGTTTGCAGATGATATAATCCTATATTTGGAAAAACCTGAAGAACCTACCAAAAAACTATTAGATTTGATAAACAAATTCAGGAATTTTCAGGATACAAAGTCAACACACAAAAATCCACAACATTTTTATATGCCAAGAATGAACAATATGAAAAAGAAATAAAGAAAGCAATTCCATTTAAAGTAGCTACAAATAAAATGAAATACCTAGGAATGAACCAAAGAAGTGAAAGAATTCTACAATGAAAACTATAATACACTGATGAAATAATTTGAAGAGGGCATAGAAGAATGGAAAAATATTCTGTAAGCATGGGTGGGAAGAATCAATATTGTTAAAATGTCCATACTACACAAAGCAATCTACAGATTCAATGCAATCCCTATCAAAATACCAGTGACATTCTTCACGTAAATAGAGAAAACCGTCCTAATATTTATATGGAGCCATAAGAAACTCTTAATAGCCTAGGGTATCCTGAGCCAAAAGAACAAAATTGGAGAAATCATATTACCTGACTTCAAATTATACTACAGAGTTATAGTAACTAAAGCAGCATAGTATTGGCATGAACAAAAGGCACATAGGCCAATGGTACAGAGTAAACAACCCAGAAACAAATCTACACGTCTACAGGGAACTCATTTTTCAACAGAGGTGCTAAGAACATACATTGGGAAATGAGTCTTTTCAATAAATGGTGCTGGGAAAACTGGATATCCATACGCAGAAGAATGAAACTAGCCCCCTCTCTCTTTCTATATATAAAAATCAATTGAAAATCAAGTATTAGGCTGGTGCAAAAGTAATGGCAGGTTTTACCATCATTTTCAATGGCAAAAACCGCAATTACTTTTGCACCCATCTAATAACTTAAATTTAAGATCTTAAACTATGAAATAGTGAAAAGAAAACATTGGGAAAAATCTCCATGACATTCCACTGGACAAAGATTTCTTGAGTAACACCTAGCAAGCACAGGCAACCAAAGCAAAATGGACAAGTGGGATCACATCAAGTTAAAAAGCTTCTACGCAGCAAAAGAAACAACAAAATAAAGAGACCACCCACAGAAGGAAGAAAATATTTTTAAACTACCCATCTGACTAGAGACTCATAACCAGAGCATATAAGGTGCTCAAACAACTCAACATGAAAAAATCTAATAATCCAATTAAAAAAATGAGAAAAAAGGCTGAAAAGACATTTCTCAAAGGGCGACAGACATCCAAATGACAAACAGGTATATGAAAATGTGCTGAACATCATTGATCATCAGAGAAATGCTAATCTGAACTATGGTGAAATATCATCTCATCCCAGTTAAAATGACCTCTAGGCAAAAGACAGGTAATACAAAGTTTTGGCAAGGATATGGAGAAAAGGGAACCCTCCTACACCATTGATGGAAATGTAAATTAGTACAACCACTGTGGAGAATAGTTTGGAAGTTCCTTAAAAAACTATAAACAGAGGTTGGATGTGGTGGCTCGTTCATGTAATCCCAGCAATTTGAGAGGCTGAGATGGGCAGATAACCTGAGGTCAGGAGTTCAAGACCAGCCTGGCCAACACGGAGAAACCCCATCTCTACTAAAAAATACAAAAATTAACAACGCATGCTGGCACACACCTGTGGTCCCAGCTACTCAGAAGACCGAGGCAGGAGAATTGCTTGAACCCAGGAGGTTGAGGTTACAGTGAGCTGAGATCATGCTACTGAACTCCAGACTGAGTGACAGAACAAGACTCCCTCTCTAAGAAAAAAAAAAAAAAAACACACTAAAAATAGAGCTATTATAGGATCCATCAATATCACTCCTTGGTATATATCCAAAAGAAAGGGAATCAGTGTATCAAAGAGATATCTGCACTCTTATGTTTATTGCAACACTATTCACAATAGCCAAAATTTGGAAGCAACCCAAATGTCCATCTACGCATGAATGAATAAAGAAAATGTGGTACATATACATAGTAAAGTACTATTCGGCCATTAAAAAGGAGATTCTATCACTCACAACAACATGGATGGAACTGGAAGTCATCACGTTGAATAAAATAAGTCAGGCACAGAAACTTCACGTTTTCACTTATTTGTTGGAGCTAAAAATTAGAGCAGTTGAAGTCATGAAGATGTGGAGTAGAAGGATAGTTAAAGAGCCTGGGAAGAGGAATGGAGGAGTGGAGGAAAAATGAAGATTGTTAATGGGTACAAAAAACAGAGTGAACGAGACCTAGTGTTTGTTAGCACAACAGTGTGGCTACAGTTAACAATTATTTAATTGTACCTTTAAAAACAGTGAGAAGCGTATAATTAGATTGTAATACAAAGGACAAATGCTTGAGGTGATGGATACCATTTTTACCCTGATGTGATTATTATGTGTTCTGTAAATGTACAGTAGCAAAATATCGCATGTCCCTCATAAATATATAAACCTACTATGTACTCATAAAAATTAAAAATTGAAAAATAATTTTCAAAAAGTATTTCCTTGATTCTTAAAAGCATGGTATGAAGAAAACAGGGCAGGTTTTACACCTCTGTTTTACCAATCATATTTCAATATTGACCAAAGCATAAGAAAAATATTTTTTCTTACTGAATTGTTTTATGATGAACTACAGTGAAATAGCTCCATTGTCTAGGGTATATACCCTGGCTCTAGGTATCTGTTGAGAAAAAATTCAGGACACAGACACACATGAGGAGTGGGTTTTAGAGTAGAAAGTTTAATAGAAAAAGAAGAAAAGAGAGACAGAAAAAGCTTCCTCATGTTGAGAAAGCCCAAAAGACGGCCTCCAAGCAGAAAAAAAGACTGGCTGGTGCTTTATAGTCCAGTTTGAGGAGGCGGTATCTGATTTTCATAGGGCTCATAGATTGGTTTGATCAGTTATGATGCCCACATAGAGCACAGGGAAGGCTGGTCACCCCACTCTAATCTTATTACGCAAATGGGCATTCCAGTTTATCTGCACCATCTTGTCTGCTTCTTATTGTACCCATGACTGACCAAGAGAAGAAAACATAGAGCTGCCATCTTGAACATGATTGACACAACTGCTGGTATCTGCATCTGCAGCTTGATTTTACACGTGGCTCTTCATTAGAAAGGAAAATACTTTGGGGCTGCTTTTCATTAAAAAGAATTCTTACCAAGGACTCCCATACCCTTACTATCTGCCTAAGTAATTTCTTCTTAACTCCTATATCATCCCCAACTCTGGAGTGGTAAACCTAACTGCTGTTAGGGGTGTTGGATGATGACTCTTTCTGGCTACTTCCTGCCGAAAAGGGGTGTCATGTGGGGAGCAGCAACTAGGGCTCCTCCTACGGTTGATCTAAGGGTCCCCAGAAGAAAGGCAAATTGCTATAAATTATTTAGTTTGCCAAAATGATGACTCAAAAACAAAAACCTTCCATTAGGCTTTACTATTACATGAAAATCTTGTTTACAGCCAAATTTTACCCTTACACTAGTCTATTAATGTTAACTCCAATTTGTTTAAATGAAACCTTATAGACGATTCCATCTAATTTTAACCAATTTGACCATGAGGTGAAATCTTTACAAATCCTTCATGACCCTTTTACTAAAGGGCAAATCAGTATCTTAAGACCTTCTTGCTGTGCTTTATTTGAATGCTCAATTTGTGAAAAGATCATAAATACCCTTCTGAGTTTAATTAATGTTTACACATTTTCACAAGATTAATTTTTACAATCTTTCTATAACTTGCTTAAGCCTCTAGCTCTGTCTTATCAAATTTAACATAATCCATCATCCTAGGGCAAAATTTACATTTCTATGCTTTGTTATAATCTTTTAATAAAAAACACATTTTATTGTTTTTATATGCCTTAAATGTAAAATTGCTTATTGATCTCAAATACATGTTGCACTTTTAACTTTAAGCAACTTTCATTTTTGGTGAAAAACCTGGTTAGTAAGCGATTTTAATTATGCACCAAGTGTGGAGCCTAGGGCCCAGACAGAAGTGCAGATAAGGTCTGACTCTTCAGTGTCTAGTTTCTTGTGTCCCAGGCCTCACTCATCTTTAAAGCAGGTAGAATACAACCTTGGAACATTTAGCAAACCTAGTATCTGAGTTTTATTATTTAGACCACCGATTTGCATTTTGATGACATTTGCATTTTACCAAAAATCCTTAAGACTATTTTTATTTCTTAAAGATTAAAGTCACATGAACTAAGAAATATCTGATGTAAATGCTTATTTTTCTTTAAGCCAATCAATTAGAGCTCTTTTTATAGACATTACACACAACACCTATACAGCAACACAGACAGAAGATTTAGCACTTGTAAGACTTTTTATTTGTCAGTTTCTTAATTGGATTAGTGGCTTCAGGGTGGAGCCCTTGGAGAAAAAGGGCCAGGAAGGTATGCATTTTTAGAGCCTAAAAAGCAGGTACAGCCAAAGGCAAAGACAGATTCCTAAAATTAATGGTGCCATTTTATACTGGATCTTGGGTCTCCAAAAGGAGGAAGATACTATGGGAGAAGACTGTAGTGCTTCTACCATGCATTTCATCGCAAGGCAACCCAAAGCCAATCAGCTTATTTTGTAATTAGCTCACCCCTCATGGGAGTCTCATCTTTTAGTGGGGAGTGGGGATGTTTTGATATCATTCATGTGTCCAAGAGCATGCTTCTCTGATTACTATTAGGCATCCCTTAAAGTGTATTTTCTACATAGTTATTACACACCAAAGCTCTATCACAATGTAAAGTAATTTGGTACCCCCAAAACTCAAAAGGGTCAGATAACACAATGCATAGCAGAGCAGAGCCTTTGATTTTGAGAGGAAACTATCTGCTTTTAATTGTGGGCATTTCATGAGGAAAACAGAGGGTTTCCCCCCCCCCCCAAAACAGGGTCTGTGGCACCTCCTCTGTTTTCCCATGGAGTCCCATGCTACCAGAAGTTATCTTAGGACCTCTTATGCATGCATTAAGAGTGGGAAAACAAAAAAATGGAGACGCAAGAAGAGAAAAACCTAAAGGTCTTTAAAATATACTTATAAATTGAATATCCACTTTCAATTAAGCTGAGTGCTCTTTAGGAAAATCCTTTTTAATCCCTTGTTACTCAACTTTAGCCACGTGAAGTAGTAAAGATTTTTGGCTTTTAAACTTTACAAAAAGTAACCTCACAGGTGAAACCAACAACCCTTAATTAAGTTATGACCTAACGGTGAGTGTACAAGGTATTTTCAAAAGGATGATAGGCAGCTTTTGAAACTATCATTGCAAAATTGTGACTGAGACAATGAAAGTGATCCAACCCAAACAATTCCATTTTGTTTCTAGCCACCAAGCTGTCCTTGCCCATCCCTGGGCATAGGCTGAACCAACTTTGGGAGGAGTCTGGTTTTCAGTTGATAGTCTAAAACAAAGATGATACCAGCCCCTTCTTAAAATATACTTCCCTCTTACCTGGGGACCAGAGCAATAAACTACCCATAATATTAGAAACCATGGCTTAGGAGTCATGCAGCTGGAGCCTACAAGATTTTGACCCTCCCTAAACTGCTCTCATGATCAGTGCTTAAGATATTTTGTAAACTGTGCCCTTGACGGATCGACTGTCACCACCCAGATGGACAAACTGGCTTATCTGATTTTGTGGCTCTCACCCAGGAACTGACTTAGCACAAGAAAACCACCACCATTGTAAGATGACAGAGACTAAAAGTATTTCCATGTGGCTACAGGTCATGTTCCCAAGGACATGAAACAAGATGGAGGCCTGTAGCTGAGTTTGTTACTGGCCATTTTGTTGGGCTGCTTTGAACAGCAGGCTAATGGGGTCCTGGGCCTGCATCCTAACCTAAGATACCCTTTCTTTGACAGAACTATACAGAAAGACATGCAAAGCAAACCAGATTGTCTACAGCTTAAGACCAACCTCACAAATCCTTTTCTATTGATTATAACTTTATAGATAATATAAACAATGATCTTTATTATCTCTTTTACTGGTTTCCATAGGAACAGAGAAGCCAAAAGCCTGACTGGTAAGAAATTTTTACCCTCTTGCCAGCATATCAGGCTTCTGGGTTCCGTTCCCCCAGCTCAACTCTAAGCCAAGCATGTTAAAGTTTGGAAAATTAACTTTTCCTAGTTTGGAAGAACATAATTAAAAAAGCCATTTAAAACTGTGAAAGAAGGAAAGACATCCTAGACCTGAATTAAATTGTGGAAAGCTTCTATATACCTGTCAGGGTTGTCAGAAAATTGGCCTAAGTCTCCTTTTATTTACCTAAGGTCCTGTAATGAGAAGGGAACCTGAAGGGGCCCCAAATAAGGGGGATCCTCGGATGGTTCCCTGGAAGTTGCTTCTCTAATTTTGGAACCACTCTCTTTGGGCCTGCCCAATGTGATTGCTAAAATAAGCTGGGTTTATCTTACAACACTTGCAAAAATTTAGTAGAAATGCCATACCCTTGTGCAACAAAAAAAAAAAAAAAAAAAAAAAAAAAAAAAAGTCACTGTTCTCTTCAAAGTCCTGAGGTTAAGAAAGTTCCAGTGTTTTAGAGTGAACTCCAGAGGGGTGCAAGCCGAAGATAATCTGTTACCCATCTAGAAAGATAAATGAGGGAAGGCATCCCTTTAGTCCCCTTTTCTATATGCTCCAGTTAACTTCTGAACTTAAATTCCCTTACTATTTTAAGTACTGTTCTAATTGGAGACAGACTTGGAGTCTTACAAGAAGGTAGGGACCAAATGGTCATTCTCTTCTATATGTGACCCAGGGTGGAGAAGAGAACAGTGCGGGGGATACCTCTGACTATTTTTCTTCCCTGGTTCCTGGGTGCCAGCATCCTGTTAAATGTGCTGACCATGGCTGAAGGTGTGACTCGTCAAGCCATGGCACCAGGGAAACAAGACTTCTGGGCCAAGTCACGCTTACCCAAGTAGCCCTAGCTATCTGCCTATTTCCCTTTGGCTTCCTAGACAAGTGTGACCTGCCTGGCTCCCCAAAAAATGGATCTCTGGAGAGACTCTAATGGTTGCCTTTGGCCAAGGCTTCTTTAAAAGAGGCAATGTGGTAGATTGCCTGCTGTTACAGCTCATGCTAAAACATTTACTCTTAGAAAAATGGTTCCAGTTAACTTCTGAACTTAAAATCCCGTTACTATTTAAGTACTGTTCTAACTGGAGACATACTTGGTGTCTTACAAGAAGGTAGAGACCAAATGGTCATTTTCCTGCTGATGGGACAGTATCAGAACTAAAATTTGGCTATGGAGGACATTTTACTCCTAACTGCTGAAGGCAGAGCTTTCCGGTTCACAGAAGGGGCTTAGCGCCTGATTTCTAGTGGCACGAAAGAAAGCTGCACTGTACAACAAAGGACCAGTAATGTGCCTCATGAAGAGGACTTCTATTTCTACTAGGTGGTGGTGGTGGCTTAGAAATACCATACGCTCGCCAGAGAAACGGTAGAGAGAGCAAAAGCTTTTTGAATTATTTCCTGCCGCGTTTGCTGATCTTTCCTAACAGACCTGTTAGCTTGAACTGTAAAAATTTCCGTACATCGCATACACGGAGAGAATAGACATAGTGATCATAGATAGGAAAGAAGGAAAATTTAGTGAGAGGATAGCTGGAAAAGAGCCTTGTGACTAAAGGAGGTTTGCTCCTTACTTACCACTCCGATGTTTCTATCTTCGGTTTTGATCTGGACCCAGGAGAGAACCCAATATGAAACAACTCTGTTGTCTGGGGTCTTTACTCTGGCTTTTGGTCTCAGTCAAGAAGGAATTCGGGACACAGAACACATGAGGGGTGGGTTTTGGAGTGGAAAGTTTAATAGAAAAAGAAGAAAAGAGAGAGAAAAAGCTTCCTCATGTTGAGAAAGCCCAAAAGAGGGCCTCCAAGCAGAAAAAAAAGGACCAGCTGACATAAATACGCCAAGTTTTATAGTCCAATTTGAGGAGGTGGTGTCTGATTTACATAGGGCTCATTGATTTATTGGATCAGCTGTGGTATCTACATGGTGCACAGGGAAGGCTGGTCACCCCACCCTAATCTTATTATGCAAATGGCATTCCAGTTTATTGGCACCATCTTGTCTGCTCCTTCTCCTTTTTTTTTTTTTTTTTTTTTGTGGTGGAGTCTGGCTGACAAAGAGAAGGGAAGATGGAGCTGCCATCTTGAACATGATTGGCACAACTGCTGGTATCTATGTCTGCAGATCGATTTTACAGGCTGCTCTTCGTTAAAAAGGAAAATAATTTGGGGCTGCTTTTCATTATAAAGAAAAACCTTACTGAGGACTCCCATGCCCTTAGCAGCTGCCTTAATTTCTTAACTCCTATATCAACATGAAACACATAATTATGAAAAAACCTCAGTAATATATTATCAAAATATATTACCACATTCATCCATGAATCTATGTATTAAAAAGTTAATTTTTTAATAATCAGTTATATTTCATAGAATAGATATAATCTCTAGGTCACATTTAAATATGGAAATTTCTTAAGCTGAGAAAAAAATCCTGAATAGATTTAAAAACTTTGTTTGCCAAACAGTTTTTGCCACTTATATAGATGTTATTTTAAACCCCTGCTGTGTAACTGATCCAATTATCATTAGCTGCCAATCCTGGGAATTACAGAGCTCTTATTCCCCTCAGTATTAAAATCTTTTACCTGTTTTTATTTAGTGAAACCATCAACGTGCACCTGTAGAAACTCATTTTGGATTATATATGGCAGCTGCTATGAGAATAGAACTTTCATCTGACCAATTACATCTAAAAATTTTTCAATCATAACTATTATATATGTCTCATATATATTTCATATATAGTGGTATATATAGTTATATATATAGTTATAGTTATCTGCTATGCAATAACAAGAGATATGTTTCCAGTACAATTCTCTACAATTTCAGGTTACTTTGTATTTTCTATATTTTAAAAGATTGTTTAAAATAGAGAAATAATAGAATTATTAAATCAGATTGTTCATTTGTGAAATAACTTTTAAAAATATTTCAGTGATTCTTATTTTATGGTATTCCTAGAACTAAAGAAAGATTCCAAGACAAATGAATTTTAGGAAAAAAAAGTTTATTTTAAATAATTTTTTCGAAGAGGTCCATGTTTTGAATATATAATCTCAAAAAATAGAAAGTAAATATTGAAAATAAATACATTTTTTAAAGGAGCAAATATTCAGCAATTCTCACTAGATACCCAGCTTAAAATGTTCAAATGTGAGTTTGACTGTGAATTATGATGTACATTTAGAGAAAGGGTGATATGTCAGTTTTGTTTTCATAGTGCTAATAAATGTGACAAAAATGTCAATAACAGTAATTATTATGGTAGCTATCATTATTTTTCACTCTAAAAATATTTGAGTTTCTACTTTGGACTAGTCTCTGCGAATATGGCAGTGAAAAGAATAACGATCCTGCTTTCATGGAGCTTACATTTTAGTTGTGGGTAGGCGAGAATAAATAAACAAGCAAAAGTCTGTTAAATGTTGACAACTGCTGCCAAAGTCCCTTAGAAAAGGATTTTCGGGAACACACCTGAAATCAAACAAAGTAAATTATATTCGGTTTGCTACAGAAAGGGAGGGCACACACCAGAGATAATTTGAGAGATTATCAATAAGACAAGTTAGAGGGACATTTTACAGACTCTGGGTGTATGCTGGATGATTTTAAAGAGAGATGAAGAAAGTGGTGGCCATCTGCAGGTGGGATACTGCTTGAGTACCAATTATATCCCTTGTGGTAGAAATAGCACTCAGAAGGGCTGGCACACCAATGATATTTACAGCTGTATAAAGGATAAGATTGCTTTGAGAGTAATTTTAGATAAACAAGAGAGTTCCCAAGACCAAGCCCTGGAGCAATTCATAATGAGGAGGAACAAGCCAAAGTGATTGAGAAAGAATGTCCAGTAATGTAAGAGACTGATATCTTTAAGGCAGGGGAATAAAGAAAAGTCTGTAGTAGAAGAAGAATTTCTATTATTAGTGAGTAGTGATTAAGTCTGATCCTAGAGTACAATCTGGGTACATAACAGAAAGAACAGATCATCTGGGAATTTGTCTAGAGGAAGAAAATGGCTTCACTAATTTTTCTGTTGTTGTTGCTTTGTTTTTAAATAATAAACACTTTTGTATCATGTATAACTTTTTTACCTCTATTTAATCATTATAACAGTTACAACAATGAGGTTTCTGAGCTGATTTAATCCAGAAAACAGTTAAATAAGACTCAGTGATTTGTCCCAAGTTACACCATTTTTAAGTGAATGGCAGGGCTCAAACTATAGTTTGATTCCAGCTGTGGCTTTTCTAATTATTGCTAATTGAAAGTGCAAACCAGTGGTTTTGAAACCTGGCAGCTATCTGTGGCAATTTTAAAATTTGGGGCCCACATATCACCACAGGAAGTTCTAAATTAATTCTATTGATTAATGGGTTTAATTAATTGGATGACTGCTAGAGTATGTTCATTAGGAAAACCACTTTTCCAGATATTTCCACAAAATTGGTATTTCGATATTCTGCTTTTTCTAAAGTCCAATACAAGAAAACCATGCTAGACTTTCTGAATCAGAATCTCATAGGATGGAGTTTGTTAGTATTGATTAAACCAGCTTCGTAGGTGATTTTTAATATACAACAGACTTCAAAATGTTGCAGCAAACAGATTCCCAAATATTGCTGCATATTAAAATGATCTGGGAACATTTTTAAAATCTGAATGCCCAGGTTATACCAAGGGGATAAGCACCAGCTATCAGTAAGAGTTAAAGCTTTAAAGCTTTCCAGGTGATTTCAAAGTGCAGCAAAATTTGGGAACCACTGGCATAAAAGCTCCAGCAAGATGAAAAAGCGATGCAGATTATGTAAATTGATATTATGAAGCTATTAGTGTGAAACAAACAATTACTTCACTATAAAATGACTATTTCATATGGTTTAACTTAAAATACCATAGTGTCTATTAAAATTTTTGCAGAAGAATTTATTTGCCTTTCATTACATGTTTTGCAGAAACCAAACCTTTGTTCTAGAGAATACAGACAATAGTAAAGTTTACAGGCAGGAAAATAACTTCTAAATTGAATTCATTTTTTAGCCTCACTTTAACTTTGTTTTTTAGTCTTGAAGTTTGGCAGAACACAGTTTAAAACCATTACATCACCTTTCTCATATGCAGATGAAAACATTGCACTGTAAGTTTGCATTTATTATTTTTTTTCAGAGTTTCAATTTGTTTTATTGAAGTGAAATTAACTGCTCCGGTTAGTAGGAACATTTTGAACACTTTGTCTTTTGATTTTAAAAACACACTCCAAGGTCGAATTCATGGCAAGTAAACTAATTGAGCCCAGAGAAATTGAAAATGATAAGAATTGGTTTAGCCAAATGTTACATAAATTTGCCCCTCAGCATCCTTTTGCTAATAAATCCACAGTTTACACTTCTGCTGCAAACCTGCCCTGAATGAGTTAGCATAATGAAGATGCTTTCATGTTAAGCAGTAATGTGTCTCTGCCAGAGAAGACTCTTGGCTCTCTGATAGGCTGAAGCAGATCCAATTTATCCTGACTGCTAAACAAGTCAGGGTTCCACGTGTTGTGTGGAAGATGCTGGTGGGGCACAGGTGAAACAATCTAAAACTTAAAACATTATAGAACCATAACCATATATCATGCTTATGCTTTTTTGAATTTCAAAATATTTTCAACAATAAATTCTAATTCCTAAGTATTAATGCAAATATGTTGACAGAATAAATGATGAAATGACCTGATTTAAATGTATGGCTCAAAACATATTTATTAAAACCTATTTGAATATTATATGTAAAATATCATCACCTTTATTGGGATTAGTGATTCACTGTAAATTTTTATGGGTAAACTTACATTTTCAGAAGCCCCACCTAAGGACTAATTTTTTTTAATTTTTAATTTTTTTCATATATATTTTTAGATACAGAAATACAAGCAAAAGAAAAAGAGAGATAAATTAAACTAATGATTAAAATACACAATATATTGTTTTACTTTACCTTTTTTCACTTCTATAGTAGTTTTGAGCTTTTTAAAATATGACATAGGTTCCTATTTTTGTTTATTAGTTTATGTTTCAAATACTTTGGGATCCTGTTTAGTAAAAATTCCATTTTGTTCTTATTACTTCCTTTTGTATTTGAAGATGATATTTGCTACTCATAAGGAAAATCTTTTAAACAGTCATTTCAGATGTAAGGTATGTATAGAAGCATTGGCTCATTTAGTTTAATATATTTTTCTTTTAAAATATTTTGAGGCATTCTTTAGGTAGTGGAATAACATATTAAAGGTATTATTTTTAAGTATTAGTCTGTATCAGGCAATTTTCTAGGCATTTTAAATTTATTATTTTACTTAATCATCTTAAGCTTCTAATGAGATTATTAGCTCTTGTTTTTAGGTGAGCAATTAATGCTCAGAGTTCATATATATTGTCCAGATATATCAGGTAAATTGCAAAACCCAACTTTGAACAACCGTTTATTTGACTTGAATGTCCATGTTTTCCAACTCTGGGAGAAACGGAAAATTTTATTAAATGTGTAGGAAGGTTCCAAAGAAATAATGAATACTAATGATTTATTACTGGAGATATATAAAGTTAAATGTGGCAATTTTTTTAAGTAAAAACATTGTCCGAAGGGTCCAAAATGTTAAATTTACACATTTTCATGGTGATAAGTAACTACTTTTTTGTGTGTACATACAAGTGGATGTTTGGTAATTCAATGCAAAATATTTATCTTGACACAAACATTTTATCTGTGCAGTGGCTGATGTATTACAGCAAATCAGAACAGAATACTAAGTTATAAAAATTTTGGTGACT